>NC_056725.1:935339493-935474493 GCF_019279795.1 Protopterus annectens | reverse complement strand
CCCATTACATCCCAGTTCCAATTTTCTCCCTCTTGTCCCTCTTCTTCCAACTCTCTCCTCAGCTTCCCACCCTCTACTTCTTTATCTCCTTTCTCCCCTGCTTAAACTCTCTATATATTCCTTTTACATCCTCTCCTCCCCACTGTCTACATGCCTCTTCTCACAAGTGTATATTTTACCTTTTTCATAAGATGTACTTTTCTACTCAAACATAAAATGAATCCTAGTCTAACTGTTCTTTTTTATTTTCCTCCTGGCATCTCTTCTCCTTTAAATTCTTTGCACCTCCTTTTTCCTACACTTCTCCTCTGATTTACTTCTTTTGCATTTCATATCTATGTATAATTTCTTTTTTCTCTCTCTCTTCTATGCTAACAATACAATTGTATAAAAATGTTATTTTTTGTATGTAAATTGTTAAATGTGCTATGTTTTTGGAAATTGTTAAATGTGCTGTTTTTAGAACACAGAGCCTTATGTGTGTAATGTATTTGTAATATGGAGCTTTTCTCCCCGGGGGCCTCCACTGAAAACGGGATTTCGGGCCCAGTGGACTTCCCCGGTTATCAAACTGGAAATAAATAAATAGGAAAGTTTGTGGCATGCACTGTGGTGGCAGGACAGGTAGCTTTCATCCTTCTAAGTTGGAAACTGCTGATTGAGAGCCCAGTGTCCATTATTCTTAAAGTGTATTAGTTCTGGTTTAAGCACTTTGGCTTCAGGCCAGTTATTTTACATTAAGAAGGTTCGTGGTCTGCACTCTTGTGGGAGAAGAGGCTGGACTCTGCCCTTCTGAGCTGGGAATTTCTGGTTAAAGGTTTATAGTGCCTGAATATTTGAACTGTATCTTACTGAAATTGGTACACCTTGTTTGCTGTAGCATAGACTAGATCCAGGCCTGCTGAATCTAGCTTTGTTTATATGCCTGTTGTTTGTTTGCTTGTTATTTCCCTGGAACGCTAATTCCACCTTATACGCGGCTTCTCAGCACTTCTGTGGATTACTACTGATATCTGCATTGCTTACTGTACTTATTTCCTTGTTTCACTTGAAAGAAAGTTACTGTTTGTCGTTTTTGCATTTAAGTTACCTGTAACACATTGCACTTAAGTTACCTGGCACTTGCTCACTAAAGCAATTATATAAGTCAGCACTAAAAATTAAAAGCACTACACCCTCACTCCCCACTGGCCCTTGTTTTCAATTATTAAGGAATTCCCAATATTATTCTAGCATGTCCAAAGGTCAGTTGTCAATCTCCTCTCCGGTCCAGCTGGTGAATCTGGGAATCTTGAGGCAATGTTACAACTGCCTCATGTACACAGACAACCCTCTCCTACGCCCAACAAATTCCAACACATGTGAGAGATGCAACCATATAGCCAAACTGGAGGCTAAGCTCCCTCAACTCAGTACTGGCATAACCAGTCAGGAGGAGAAGGAAACCACACTCACTACAATTCCAGTCTCACATAGACCTACCACGACAGCAAACCAAACACATAATCACACAAAAACATACTCGGAGGCTCTAAATACAGATCTGCCTAAGCAGCAGAGACCTCCAAAGCAGACACCCAAGCAACCGCTTCCCCAAAACAAAACACGTGCAACACATATCTCACAAAGCCAGTGTGCCGAACAGTCACAGCCCTTAAGACTAAACAACACACCTGATATACTTGTAATAGGTGACTCTGTCATCAGGCACATTGACGTCCTGCTCACCAGGCTGAACAAGGAGAGGGTCACGGTGAGCAGCCTGTTGGGCGCTAGGATCCGCCACATAACACAAGCACTCAGGTCACTCCAAGGCAAGTACAAATATGACTCAGTCATTGTCCATGCTGGTGTGAATGACCTGAGACGTACCTCCCTGGACTACACGAAAAGAGACATAAAGGAGCTATCTGAGCATGTAGCCCAGGCCGGTATGACCCTGACCTTGAGTAGCATCTTACCCTCACCAAGAATGATGCCACAATATGAAGACAAGATGATCAATTTCAACAATTGGCTTAAGTACTTGTGTCATTCAAAGGGGATCCAATGCCTGTCCGCTTGGGATGATATGCTCGACAAGCCACGATGCTTCGCTAGGGATGGCTTGCACCTGTCATCCCTGGGCTTTCGGATATTGGCAAAGGCTCTTGCTACCCCCATAGTGCCTTTTTTAGGCAAGGCTCAAAAGACAAACCCACCTCCATAGGTATCACAAGGGATAAGAAACTAAGAGTAATGCTACTCGGCGCCAGAAGTCTAAACCTCAAGATTCACACACTCGAAACTCTCCTTAGCATGGAGACCATCGATATCTGTGCAGTAACAGAAACCTGGTTCAGGGCTCCCGAGAGCACCCCAGCACTACCAGGTTATACCTCATACCATGCTTTTCGGCCCCAAAACTTGGACCGAACCACAAAAGGAGGGGGAGTATCGATATTCATCAAAGATACCCACACCTCCAGGTTGGTGGCAAAGCACGAAGCATCAGAGACTATCCATGTGCAATTAACAGTGGGTAAAACTGCCGTCCAGTTTATAGCCGGCTACAGACCACCCTCCAAAACCCAGGAACCCCACTCGGCCTACCTGAAAACACTGGAAAATATGAAGGTCTCTCCAAACACCATTATATTGGGTGACTTCAACTACCCAAACATAGACTGGGGAGCATTACTCTAGCTCCAACACCCTAGCCCAAAGGTTCCTAGAATTTATAAACTCAAATGCTATGGAACAACTTGTTACCACTCCCACAAGAGGGGAAAACATACTGGACCTGATCATCACCAACATGGGGACTCTATGCTCCAGACCAGAAGTGTATCCCTCGCTGGTAAGATCAGACCATAAACTAATCTCACTGGATATTCACATCCCGACCCCACCCCATGCCCAGAAAACCACAGTGAAAAACTTCTCTAAAGCAAATTTCACACTCCTCAAAACCGAGGTGGAATCCTTCAAAGCCTCCGGACCTGTGGAAAATACGGCCCAGACCGCAGAATCCTTTATAAACGCATTCTATGAACACCTTCAGGAATGCATGGATCATGCGATCCCAAATAAAACTAAGACCCAATCCTCCAAAGGCAGACGTCCTGTCTGGTGAACCCCAGCCATAAACAAACTATACAATAGAAGGAGGAAGCTACTAAATGATAGAGCAAAATCCCAAAAAGGGAAGGCATCACTGATCAGTATTAGCAAAAAACTACGGGCACTCATAAAATTGTCTAAGGCCAGCTTCGAGAGAAAAATTCCACAGGACACTAAGGATAATCACAAGGCTTTCTTTAGTTATGTTAGGAACCTGGGTGGTAATTCCCAGATATGCTCAGAATTAGTCCAAAATGACAAAAAATACACTGAACCCACAGACATTGCCAACATCCTAGCTGACAGGTTCAGCGCAAACTTCTCCCCCCCCTCCCCACCAAAAGGGCAAATATCTATCCCAGCAGAGTGCTGCCCCCCTGACATCTCAGATGCTCAGGTAAGAGCCGCCCTCTCCAAAGCAAAAACACAGCATCAGTGGGACCAGACGGTGTCCCGGGCTGCGTCCTACATGAACTCCAAGAAGAGCTAAACCCAAACATAAAACTACTGTTCATCTCAGCCTTACTACAGGATATGTGCTCAAAGAGTGGCGTACAGCAACAGTGGTCCCTCTCCATAAAGGTGGTGCCTCAATGGATCCTGGAAACTATCGCCCCATAAGCCTGACTAGCTTGGTCTGCAAAGCTATGGAAAGGATCATCATGGACCTCATAAATAAAGATATTGGGGACCTACAGACACTGGATCCTACCCAGTTTGGCTTTGTTAAGGGCAGATCCTGCCTCTTAAACCTGGTTGATTTCTTTGAAACAGTCACCAAGGCCATTGACGAGGGAAGGTGGTCCACACAGCCTACCTGGACCTCGCAAAAGCCTTCGATACAATACCCCACTCGGGCATTATAGATAAGCTCACCAGCTTAAATATAAACCCCTATGTCACTAGATGGATTGCAAACTGGCTCAAGGACAGAACCCACATGGTTAGAATTGCTGGAGCCATGTCAGACTCCAAACCAGTTACAAGTGGTGTCCCACAAGGCTCAGTCCTGGGACCTCTCTTGTTCGGTATATATTTCTCGGAGGTACAGGCCAACACGGAAGGACTGTGGCTGACCAAGTTCGCAGATGACTGCAAACTGGGTGCCATAATCGACTCTCCAGCCGACACAAGCATCCTCCAAAAGAGCCTCATAGAAACAGACAACTGCTGCCAGAGCCATGGCCTCAAGCTAAATGCCAAAAAGTGTATAGTCATCCCCTTTGGCAAAAACAAAGTGCCCACAAATTACCACATAGGTGGTAATCCATTAAGTACAGAAGAAGTAATTAGGGACCTGGGGACCCAAGTTGATAGCAATCTCTCATTTGACAACCATGTGGCCAAAGTGGTTAGAAAAACATTTTATATAGCCCACCTAATCATGAAGGGATTCACATCTAGATCAGGGGAGGACATCGTGCCTCTTTACTCATCCCTCATCAGGCCCATAATTGAGTACAATGCCCCTTTTGGGATGTACCTTACCAGACACCTGCAGCAACTGGAAAGAACCCAAAAGTACCTCACCAAGAGGATCAAAGGGCTCAAACAGATGCCATATGCTGCCCGGTTAAAGAAACTCCAGCTCTTCTCAGTGGCATACAGCCTGTTCAGAGGCGATCTGTGCCTGACGTATAAAGCCATGTCCAACCCGGAATTAATGGACATGCTGCACCTCAGAAAATCCAAATCCCATCGAGCTACGCGCTCGTGAGACTTGAACCTCAGCACTGAAATAAATAGGACATGCTGGAGGGACAGATTCATAACCCAGAGGCTCCCTTCACTCTGGAATAAAATCCCAGTCCAGGTTAGGCAGAGTCCCTCATTGACTCTCTTCAAGAGGAATCTTGATGAGTGGATGGGAGATCGTAGGTTTACCCCGGGTATCACTTCTGTGTCACTGTTAGACAGAGGCACAGTATACTAACCTCGAAAAAGGGCATAGCAAAATAAATTTAAAATGGGTGGTGAAAGCCAAACACATTCTGGCTAGGCTTATAAATGCCCTAGGGCAGATAGCCTAGTATGAACCTATGAATAAATCTTCTGTGCCCTTACTTACAGCCATTCCTGTTGGTACTGTCTCAGATTCCATTCCAGAATTGGCTTCATTCTTGAAATACTTTTTGCTACTTAATAAATTAAATAATGTTAAGTTGTCAATCTCGCCTTCATTCTTGCTGGATGGGTTCGGAGCCGATCCTCGGCTCCGACTCGGCACTTGCTTTAGCTTGAGAACTCCTTTTACCAGCTCGAGGCAACCCTATATCCCATGATGCAAGGCGGAACTACCTCAGATCTCGTTTGCCGCTTAGCGAAAGAGGTCTCCTTTGCCAGCTGAGGTAAGTAATTTTCTTGTCAAAAGAGAAAAAGCTTAGTTAGGGTTTTATTTTCCCCTTGTTTCCATTTTTATAGTCTGTCGTGTGTTACAGCCCACCCTATTCCCTTATATTTCAAAACTTTTTATTTCCTTTAGTATAAAAGTTTAGTTAGGCCTAAACCCCATTGGTTAATCCCTACCTGTGTGTTGTGTGTTAGGGGATTAATTGTGTGTGTTTGTTGGGGTTTGTGTGTGACTTCCTCCTAGGATAATGTCTAAGGAAGGCAAGGTCTCAGGCTTCAAGAAGTGTGACTCGTGCTGTCAGAAAATGTCTCTGACAGACGGTCACACTTCTTGTGTTTACTGCCTGGGGCCTTTGCACCTGCAGGACTCCTGTGCTTTGTGTCACTCTTTTAGCCAGAGAGTCCTGCAGGAACGGAGGAATAAGCTAATCCTCCGTGGCTTACTTAAGCCAGAAGTTCTCCCTCTAAAACAGGGTCTGGGAAACCTTCTAAGCCACCTAAGGCTCAGGCTTCAGTATCCAAGCCTCCTCCGGTGGCTCCGGCTCCGTCGGAGCCGAGATCGGCTCTGGCTGGAACTGATCTATCTGCTTCAAAAGTAGTGGGTTCGGCACCGACTGGTTCCGACACCCGGTCTACTGTGGCCTTGTCGGCTCCGGCTGGAGCCGACACCTTATCCAGCATCGGAGCCGAGAAACCTTGGCTCCATCTGGAATTCAGGGACTTCGGCTCCGATGACTTCGTCGAAGAGATCTCGGTCCCCTTCGTTGCAGAGTATCCACTCGGCTCCGGGGTCTCCTCTTTTGTCGGAGCGGAGCCATCGGAGCCGATCTTCGAGATCTTCCAGGCTGTCTGACCACGACTTAGAGAGGGTGGTAAGCAGGCTGTTGAAGTCGCAGGCACTGGCCCAAATGCTCCATAGCCCGTCTCAACAGACTTCGGCTATTGTCTCACCCCTTGAGCTTCCTTCTCCGACTCCACACCAGAGTTCGGAGCCGGAGCTTCTCAGGACAGCGACTGTTTCGGTGCCGGAGCCGATACATCCTTCGGCTCCATCGTCCTCAGCTCCGATCTCCTCCTTGAGGCCTTTTTTGGAGGGATCCGGTCGTCGGGTTTCCCTTGTCGGCTCCGAGGGGGCTAGTGGCATCGGACCCTTGTCCGACCCCGCTCTCCCTCTCGGGGCTTTGGCTTTGGTAAGCTCAGCACCGACATCGGCCTCGGAGCCTTCCCTCTCAGTGGAGCCGGGAATTCCTGTATCCTCGGATCGGGGATATTCCAGCCTCCCGGGGAGGGGAGCCTTTGAGGTGATGAGGAGTGTCCTGGCCTCTGAGCCAGGTAAACGGTCCATCCCTCTAGCTCCTCCCTCTTCAGTGCCTGTAGACGCCTCTTGCCAGCCTCTTGCTCTCAGGCCCAGGGATCCATCGCCCCAGGTTTCCCCATTGGGAATTTCCTCCTCTTCTGAAGTTTCTCCTGATCCAGCAGGTGAACCCCCTCGGAAGAGAACGTGTAAGAGGAAACACACAGACTCCCCCCGAGTCTACTACATTGGATACCGACTTAGATGAGTCGGAGGGTTCCCCACGATCCCCCTCTGAGGATGTCTCCTTTTCAGACATCCTTGAGCTCCTCAAACAGAGGGGGAATTGGCCATCCATTGATCCCTCCGAGGATGAGTCGGTATACCTGGAGGCTTTTGGATCCCGACCCTCCACCTCCTGGGTGTCTCCGCCTTTCGACCCACTTATGCAGGTTGTGGCTCGGAAGGCGTGGGCGGCTCCAGATTCTGTGGAACCTGTCCCCAGGAGACCATCCAAATTTATCACGGCCCCTACGGACAAACAGTTTCTTTCAAAGGGCGTCTCTGTGGATGCTATGGTGGTGGCGGCCATTAAGAAGGAACTGGCGGATCCTTCAGTACCTGTCCATCCTCCTAACAAGGATTCTAGGACCATGGACAGGTATGGAAAGCGGATGTTTTCTTCAGCGACCTTTGCTATGCGTTCGCTGAACTACCTTTGTCACTTCACCAGGCTTCAAAGAGATATTCTCAAGGAACTGGGTGAAGTGGTCCAGGATCCTTCTGCTGCTGGGGCTCAAGAAAAGATTGCCTCACAGCTAGCAATCCTGAATTCCCTATCCAACTCCTCCATGCGGCTCATATCCTATGCGGCCGATGGAGCGAGCAGGGCCGCAGGCACAGGAGTTGCTCTTAGACGCCAAGCCTGGATGCGGCTTTGTAATTTTGCAGACCCCTTTAAGGCGTCCTTCACCAATACCCCCTTTGATGGTTCGGCTTTGTTCGGACCTCAAGTGAAGGATACCTTGACCAGGTGTGAGCAGGACGGTAAAACTCTTTCTGCCGTTGGAGTCGATTTTTCCACTCCTTCTAGACCATATCCCAAGGGTCAGAAGGGGGGGAAGATGTGGTTCCGCAAATCCCAAGGAGCTACACCGGACACACGTGGTCAGTTTACCCCAGAGGCAGAGGGGTAACAACAATAGACGCCCTAGAGGCAGGGGGGGTCCTCAGAACCAGGGCAACAGGGAGTCTCTTCCTGAGAAGCCCTTTCAGCATCCCTGAGGTGTTGCCCGACTGTCCACCCTTGGAGGCAGTCGGGGGAAGGATTTCGCTGTACCCAGTAGCCTGGCAATCCCTATCACAAGATATGTGGGTACAGTCGATCATATCCGAGGGTTACAAAATCCCCTTCGAAAGGTATCCCGTACCTCAACAATCCCTTCCAGACATCTCACCCGATCAAAGGGATTTGGCAGAACAGGAGGTTTCAAAGCTCCTAGAAAAAAGAGCCGTCCAGACTGTGCCGGCAGACCAGGTAGGATCCGGCGTCTACTCGAGATTCTTTTTGGTCCCCAAAAGGACGGGAGATTGGAGACCAATATTAGACTTGAGCAGTCTAAACAGATTTGTCAAGAAGGCAAGATTCCGGATGGTCACGCTTCAGTCCATTCTGCCCTTTCTGGGCAAGGACAACTGGATGTGCTCTATAGACCTTCAGGACGCGTACTATCACATAAAGATTCACAGGCGCTCCAGAAGGTTTCTCCGCTTTCGGCTAGGGACCAGTCATTACCAATTCAGAGCCCTGCCCTTTGGCCTCACTTCAGCCCCAGAGTGTTCACCAAATGCATGGCAGTGGTCACAGCTCATCTGAGACGTCAAGGATTCCAGGTGTTTCCTTATTTGGACGACTGGCTCCTCTCCGCCACCACCAGGTGTCAGCTTCTTCAGACCAGAGACTACACTCTACAGCTTTGCAGGAGTTTGGGAATTTCAGTAAATTTCGAAAAATCTTCTCTGCTGCCTTGCCAATCTATCACCTTTATAGGCGCAGAATTAAACACCGTCAAAATGTTAGCCAGACTAACAGATCAAAGAATTCTGGACATCCAAAAATTCGTTCGGATTTTATTGCAGAGCAACAAGGTCAAAGCCAGATTTATACTGAAGGTTCTAGGTCTTATGGCTGCGGCCATTGTTCTACTACCACTGGCTTGCTAACATGCGTCTTCTGCAGTGGATGCTATTCACGCAGTGGTCGTACCACAGTCTCCCAATGAGGCACGAAATCTTAGTCACACAGTCGTGCAGAAATCATCTGAATTGGTGGATATCTTCCCCTCTTCTTCATCAGGGCCGACCCTTTGTTTCCCCTCCTCCAGTTGCCACAGTCACTACGGATGCCTCTCTGATCGGGTGGGGGGGCATTATCAGGGCAGGATGGTCCACGGGACGTGGCAACCCATAGAATACCATCTGCACATAAATGTCCTGGAGATGAGAGCGGTGCTTTTAACGTTGCAGGCCCTCAACGACTTTCTTCCCATGGGGACTATTGCAGTACAAACGGACAAAATGTCCGTGGTCTGGTACATCAACAAGCAGGGCGGGACCAGGTGCTATCCGTTGTGTCGAGAAGCTCTCGGACTTTGGCAATGGGCAATCTCCTCTCATCGGTTTCTGATAGCAACGCACATCCCCGACAGGTCCAACCTCTTGGCGGACAGGCTGAGCAGATCCATTCTGATGCCTCACGAGTGGTCTCTCAATCTGTAGTGGATCAGATTTTTCTGCAGTGGGGTACTCCTTGTTGCGATCTTTTTGCTACTCCTCAAAACAACAAGTGCCCCGATTATTTCACCCTCTTTTCCCTTCCAGGCCAACCCCTGAGAGACTCTCTAACCCAGGATTGGCCCCGGGGACTTCTGTACGCTTTTCCTCCTTTTCCCTTGATTGCACAAGTCATTCAGAAAGCCACCATTTTGAGAGCCAAGTTGATTCTCATTGCCCCTTATTGGCCTCGACAAATTTGGTTTCCGTCTCTGCATCGTCACCTTCTGGTGCAGCCCTGGCATCTGGACCCAGTTCCGGATCTCTTGATCCACCAGTCGGGTCAGCAGCACCGGGCCATTCATTCTCTCAACCTCACTGCTTGGTTGCTCCACTTCCTTCCCTAGCCAGGCTTCCGATGATCTCTGACTCCGTCAGAGACATCTTAGTGTCTTCCTTAAAGTCGTCCACTAGGACTGTTTATGCTAGCAAGTGGCAACGTTTTTCTATTTGGGCAAATTCCAGGAATATTGATCCCTTTACTGCTCCTGTACATTCTGTTTTAGATTTCCTGGTGGAGGTTTTTCATTCAGGATCCTCATCATCTACAGTTAAAGTACATCTGGCTGCTATTTCCAAGTATCATGTTGGCTTGCATGACAATAACATTATGTCTCATAGATTATGCAAGGCCTTTCTGAGAGGAGTTTTTCTCCTAAAGCCGCCTATAAAGCATCCTCCTCCGCAATGGGATCTAAACTTAATGTTGGCATCCTTGATACTACCTCCCTTCGAACCGTCTGCTTCATGTTCTTTGAAGTTGTTGACCTGGAAAACTATATTCTTACTGGCTGTCACTTCAGCAAGAAGGGTTTCCGAGATTCAAGCTGTCTGCATTCGTTCCCCTTACTTGGTTTTTCATAAGGACAGGTTATCATTAAGAACGAACCCTTCCTTTCTCCCCAAAGTTGTGTCTCAAACCAATATTAACCAATCTATAGATCTACCGGTCTTCTTTCCAAACTATTCCGACAGAGCTGAACAGAAGCTTCATTTTTTGGATGTCCATCGTCAGCTCAGGTACTATTTGCATAGAACTAAACAATTCAGAAAATCGGACCAATTATTTGTCTCCTATGCAGAAAACAGGATAGGTCTTCCAGTTTCTAAAGTGACCTTATCCAGATGGTTGACTTCCACCATTTCCTTTGTGTACTCTCTCAGAGGCAAGCAGCTATCTTCTAAACCAAAAGCACACTCAACCAGGAGTCTATCCACTTCTGCAGCCTTTCAGGATAGACTACCCATTGATACTATTTGTGCAGCAGCTACTTGGGCCACGCCTCATACCTTTGTCTCTCATTACAAGTTGGACTTGGCCTCCAGAGATAGGGCCAGTTTTGGTTCCACAGTTCTCAAGAGTCTGTTCCATTGAGCCACCCGGGATACAGGTGCTAGGGACGCGGTCCCATCCAGCAAGAATGAAGGCGAGATTGACAACTTAACATTTAGAAGTTATATACCTACCATAACGTTCCATGTTAGTTGTCTTCTCTCACCTTCTTTCTTGCGTCCCTCCCTCCTACCCCCTGGCCTGGACAGATCTTGAAGAGTTCCTATCAGGTTGTTTCCTCCTGAGCCTTCATATGAGGACTCTTTTTATGAACTTGTTTTCCTAATTATGTTAGGTTAGTCCTTAGCAGGGTAGGTTAGCTGCCAAACGAGATCTGAGGTAGTTCCACCTTGCATCATGGGATATAGGGTTGCCTCGAGCTGGTAAAAGGAGTTCTCAAGCTAAAGCAAGTGCCGAGTCGGAGCCGAGGATCGGCTCCGAACCCATCCAGCAAGAAAGAAGGCGAGAGAAGACAACTAACATGGAACGTTATGGTAGGTACATAACTTCTAATTTCATATTGTTATTTTCCTTTAAGTCTGCATCCAGAATCACCGAATCCCTTCCCTCACACCATTTCATTGTCATTAGTTTCTTTTTTGATTTGTAACCTTTTGCTTGTGTTAAGTTTTTGAGCCTTAACTGTATAGCTGTAAAGTGTCCATTCAAATCAGGTAATCCTAAACCATCTTGTTGTATGGAGAGCAATAGCTTATCCCACTCAGCTCTTGCCATCTTTCCCTCCCAAATAAATTCCGTCAACTCTTTAATTGTGTTGTTTAAATTCTTCTCTGGCTGTTAAAAATATGCTTGACCTGCACATAAAACTAAAGGCACAATGTGAAATTGTTCAATCTTGCCGTTTGTTCTTACACACGGCTCCGAGTCGGCCGCATCACTAGCTCGCATCTTCGAGAAAGCTTGAGGCACAGTAATATCCCATGATTCTCTGGTGCGAACCCTCAGATCTAGTTTGCCGCTAGCAGCAGATCACATCGAGAGGCTCGGGCCAGTAGAATTTTTCTTGTTATTTCTTGATATTTACTTCAAATTTTTACTTTTCTTTATAGTGTTTGATAGGTGTAATATCTAGTAGTTGTTTAAAGTAGTTGTAGTCAGGTTGTTACTTAAAAATTTTAGTAAGGGCCTTAGGCCATTTTTGCCTGTAAGAATTTACAGTACTTAAAAAAAAAAAAATTATATATATACTTTTCCGTCTTTTCTATTTTTTCATATATATATATATATATATATATATATATATATATATATATATATATATATGTCTTAGTGTGCTGTGTGAGTGTTTTTTACAGTTTGGATATATATTGCATTTAACATATATTATAGAAAAATTTTTCTTAAGAGTGGTATATTTTTTTTTTGGATTTTCCTTTAAAGAATGTCAGAAAAAAACAAAAGTGGTTTTAAAAGGTGTCAGTGTGGACAGAAGATGTCCATTACTGACAACCACTCGTCCTGCGTCTACTGTCTTGGCCCTCTCCACTTGCAGGAAGACTGTTCCATCTGTCATTCCTTTAGTGGGAGGGTCATGATGGAAAGACGCAGGAAGATGGTGGACAGAGGGTTGCTTAAACCCAAGTTTCAGGAGGCCCTGGACAAGGCTGAACTGGTTTCAAAGTCTTTGAAGGAGTCAAAGTCTTCAAGAGTGTCGGAGCCCAAGTCATCGGCTCCGAGCACCTCTTTTCAGATTCGGACACCGGCTCCTATGACTTCGGTGCCGGCTGTCGAGACTTTATCTCTGCATGAGGCTCAGATCTTGGACCCGGTATCAGAGGTACCACCTTCGGCTATCCTTCGCTCGGTGACGGCTTCGATCCCTTTGACCCATTCTTCAAGGCCACTTTCCGACTCCGATGTGGACCGAGTGGTACAGAAGCTTATGGAGAACTCGGCCTTGTCCAAATTAATCGAGGTTTCGTCCCAGATGGTTTTGAAACTCGAAGCTATTCCAGTTCCCTCAACACTTCCTCCTCCGAGACCCGTCGAGTCATCGGTATTAGGAGTCGAAGAACCGATGATTGTAGAGCCCTCGGTGCCGAAGCCTCCAGTAGTGCTTTCGGCTCCGTTGACCTCGACTCCTTCGGAACTAGCCGGAGAGTCTCGGAGCCGAAGATCTTTCCTGGGTTCCGAGGGATACTCGAACTGAGATATCGGTTCCGACTCTTCCCCTCGGTGCCACGGCTCAGATCAGTTCAGATCCGTCCTCGGTGTCGGAGCCCGTGGTTCCGATTCCGGAGAAACTACCCCCTTCTTCGGATCGGGTCGGATCTTCGGGTCTGGGCACCGGTGCCTTTGACATCATGAGGAAGGTCTTGTCTGATCAGACACATACTTCATTGGTATCTTCATCTCCTTCCCCAAAAGGTCCGCGTTCTGCTTCTGTGCCTTCGGTTCCTACTAAGCGTCGAGACCCAATGCCTCAGAAGTCCCCACAGGGCGACTCTGGTTCCTCGGATGCATCCCCAGAAGCTCCCGCTGAGGATATTCCGAGGAAACGACTGTGCAAGAGGAGGCACATAGATTCCCCTCAGGAATCTCTCACGTCTTTTACTGATTTAGATGAAACAGAAGGGTCCCCACAGTCCACCTCTGAGGATGTCTCGTTTGCAGACATTTTGGAAAGCCTGAAGCAGAGAGGGGACTGGCAAACCCTTACCCCTTCTGTGGATGAATTGGTATTACTGAAGGCATTTGGGGCTCAACCTTCTACCTCCTGGGTGACTCCACCCTTTGACGATCACATGGATCTTATAGGTCGGAGGGCTTGGGAAACACCTGATACAGTGGAACCAGTCCCCCGTAAACCAAATAAATACATGACGGCTCTCCAAGATAAAGCCTATCTTACTAAAGGAGTTCCCGTAGATACTATGGTGGTGGCGGCAGCCACTAAGAAAGAGATGTCTGAATCATCTTCCTCTGTCCATCCTGCTAATAAGGATTCTAAGACAATGAACAGATATGGGAAGCGCATATTTAGTTTGGTGACTTTTTCCATCCGATCGCTCAACTACCTTACGCATTTCATGCGTTTACAGAGAGATCTCATTAAGGAATTAGGAGATACTCTCCAGGGACACACAGATGCTGCTGTCGCCGAGAAAGTGACAGCGCAACTTAACACCCTAAATTCCATAGTCAACTCGTCCATGAGGCTGATTTCATACGCAGCCGCAGGATCGAGTAGAGCGGCAGCTTCAGCTATTGCCCTGAGAAGACAATCCTGGTTGCGCTTATGCTCCTTTGCGGAAGCCTTTAAGTCTTCCTTTGCCAACGCCTCCTTCGATGGTGCCTCCTTGTTTGGGCCCAAAGTAAAGGAGACTCTCACGAGGTGTGAACAAGAAGGGAAGACCCTGTCTGCCGTAGGGGTCCATTTTTCCGTTCCATCTAGACCCTACCCTAAAGGGCAACGAGGAGGAAAGATGTGGTTCCGAAAGACTCAGGGATCTTTTCAACACACGCAAAGTGATGCCCCCTCCAGAGGCAGAGGAGGGGGAAGAAACGGAAGACGCCACCCAGCCGGCAGAGGGGGTCCGCAAAATCAGGGTGACAGAGAGACCTTCTCTGGAAAGCCCTTCCAGCACTCCTGAGTGCAGGCCCGGCTGTCCTACTCTGGAGGCAGTCGGGGGTCGCTTGGCTTTATACCCAGAGGCCTGGCTAAATCTTACATCAGATTACTGGGTAAAAAGCATAGTTACCAGAGGCTACAACATCCCCTTCATAAAAATGCCAGCCAACTACAAAAAACTCCCAGACGTTCCACCCAGTCTGCGAGACCAAGCAACCATAGAGATAGGAAGGTTGTTCGAAAACAGAGTCATCCAACCAGTCCCAGCGGACCAAATAGGATCCGGAACTTACTCAAGGTTCTTTTTAGTTCCAAAGAAAACAGGGGACTGGAGGCCAATTTTAGACCTCAGCAAGTTAAATAACTTTGTGAAAAAGGAAAAGTTCCGGATGGTCATGCTTCAGTCAATCCTCCCTTTTCTGCAAAAGGGTGACTGGATGTGCTCTATAGATCTCAAAGACGCATACTACCATATCAAAATGGCCAGGGTGTCCAGAGATCACTTGCGCTTCCGGCTGGGAGCCAGTCATTTCCAGTTTCGCGCTCTGCCCTTTGGTCTCACCTCAGCCCCCAGGGTGTTCACCAAATGCATGGCAGTAGTAGCGTCTCACTTGAGATGAAACGGATTCCGGGTGATGTCCTTCAAGGATGCATCTGCAGTCATCACATATGGGTTGTCCTGCCTCAGGCAGCCCTTCGGTCAGCCGGATTCCAAAGTCTGGGTCCGGCGTCGGCTGTTGTCGCCCTTTCCCTGACGTCAGAGCGCCTGGGGTATAAAAGAGTCAGCCGACGCCATCTTCCTCAGTCTTTCTTGCCACGTGGTGCCCGAAGCAGAAGCAGTTCGCAAGTGCCGGTCAGCCAGCTCCTGCAATTCAGCTACCGAAGACTTCAAAAAGCTAAGTACTCCGTTGGGGACTCTTTCTTGCCTCAGCCGATGTCAGATAAAGTTAATAATTGTTTAAAGGAAAACAACGGGATATCAAATCAAATATCTCTACCTGATGTCTCTCTAAAATCCTGTTATGTGATACAGCCTCAAAAAAACATAACCGCAGCTTTAAAAAAAATCCACTATTCTCTTTTACTGCTTAGGCTTCATACTTTTCCGTACTGTTTGACTTTCAGTTTTAAAACCAAGATGAAAACTGTCTAGTCGTCTCTTAAATAATGATGTCACATCTGCCATAGCTCTTGCTGAAGATCCTGGGAGGTTTCCTCCCCCAAAGTGACGTAAACACTGCCTTATTTGCATGCTGTACAGAATCCCTGTGATCCTCCCATATTGTGATGTCAACACTGCCTTTCCCAGCCCACTGTTAACCTAATAAATGGACTAGGTGCTGTGTGGAACTCCTTTTCTGTGTTAGCAAATCTGGTCGACTCTATTCATGTGAAGCACTTCTTCACCAGCGTTTTGCTACTTCATAAGTAAGGTAAGTCTTATTACTTATTACTTCTTAATAGTGTATCCTAAATGTAATCTGTCCCTGTTTCTATGCATCCCTAGCCCTGATATTGTGTCCTCCCAACTTTTTAATTGCACATTAGTGGAGTTAATCTTTTTCTGTTTGTAAGGGTGCCACGTGCTTCCCTTTCACAGCTGCATTTTTAGCTTAGCCTACTTATTTTCATTTTGATCCAGGGTTTATATTTCCCCGGTTATGTTTAATGCTGGCGTCTTTTGTATTCTTGAGTCGACCTGTGTTTCTGTGCTTGCTGCCTTTGGGTTTCCTTCTGAAGTAAGTGTATTGCTGCTTGTAGTAATTGTATTGCTGTCTAGTGTTTTTAGTTGCTTGCTGGTGTTTTTTAAAAACTATGCTGTATTTGTAGCTATATTTGGTTTTCTTTAGTTGATGCCTTGTGCTTCGCGATTGTGGTTGCTGGTGTGTTTTTTTTAAAAACCTTGCTGTATTTCTAGCTGTATTTGGTTTTCTTTAGTTTGTTGATGCCTCGTGCTTCGCGATTGCATGCTGCAGATGTTTTGTAATGTTTTCCGCTGTTTGTTTCTGTTGTTGAGCTTCGCGTTTCAGTCTTGTCATGTTTTTTATTTTTTTTTTTTATATTAGTAATCCATTTTATTGGTTATGCTGCTGGGCTTGCTCCGTTTTATTTATTATATGCTGCTGTGCTTGCTCCGTTTTAGTGTGTGTGCCATCAAACCTGCTACCTGCTTGAAACTTTGCCACAGCTGAATAATACCTTTTTTTTTCTGTTAGCTGGGTAATGAAATTATTTTAATGTGGACGCTGGAGCCATTAGGCATAAAACTTATTTACTGAATAATTCTGCAGCCTGTAAACATACTTATGAATAGTCAGCAAGAGAGTGGTAGTAGTCCAGGGGTGGTTTCTGCAGCTGTACTTGTTTCATGCAACTAGGCTAAGTGCATTTCTGGGTTCCCATGTAAGATTATTATAGCAGGTAAATATACAGTGATGTAGGCAATATAGAGGTTCAACATTTTGTACTTCAGTAGGTGTCCATAGTTTAGAAGTAGCCTCAGACACTTCACAATGCTCAGTTACACATAGAGCGCAGGTTCTTGTAAGATTAATGTCACGGTTGCTATGATATTCTTTGACCCTGCGTGTTGTTTTGTTTTTAAATTAATGAAAACCGTAAGGGAAATAAGAGAGAAATAGAAGATAGATGGGAAAGGAAATGAGGAATTTTGCTGCTTGTACAAGCACAGCAGCTTAGTCATTGTAAAGCTGCTAAGCAGCATGCCTTGAGTGAGAGTTGCTGACAATTCCTATTGAAATAATGGAATCGGCATGGCATATATTTTTTTGACTTTGTTATAAAGTTTGGTAGACAAAATACTATTTCTTTAGTCTGCAAAGTGATATTCTGCCTGTTAATATAACATTTTGTGAGTGAGTATAGCACACAAGCCACTGAGAAGCAAAGTCTGATAAAATCTCTAAGGCTGGTAAGCTTTTCTGATCTCAGTTTTCTGGTAGTGAAGTACATGCCTTGCAACCATTTTGTTTTTGTGGACAGGGATAGCACTATCATGGTAGGGGCTCTGAGTGAGAAGAAATAAAATAGGAGGAGGAACTTGCTAAAAAATACAGGTAACATATGTAGTGCCTTCAGCTGGAGGCCTTCTAATGTCCATAGGATACAGCAAGGGGCAAGTGTGTGTGTGTGAATGCAAGCAAGTGGCAAGTGTGTGTGCGCGTGTGTGTGTATGTGACCTAAAAGCAAGGGGGCAAGTGTGTGTGTGACCGCAAGCAAGGGGGCACTTGTGTGTGTGACACCGCAAGCAAGGGGGCAATTGTGTGTTTGACCACAAGCAAGGGGGCAATTGTGTGTGTGTTTGACCGCAAGCAAGGGGGCAATTGTGTGTGTGTGTGAGACTGAAAGCAAGGGGGCAATT
Organism: Protopterus annectens; assembly: GCF_019279795.1. Taxonomy (NCBI): domain Eukaryota; kingdom Metazoa; phylum Chordata; order Ceratodontiformes; family Protopteridae; genus Protopterus; species Protopterus annectens. Next base: position 935,456,609 of record NC_056725.1, on the reverse strand, counting down.
GTGTGTGTGTGTGAGACTGAAAACAAGGGGGAAATTGTGTGTGTGTGAGACTGAAAGCAAGGGGGCAATTGTGTGTGTGTGTGTGTGAGACTGCAAGCAAGGGGGCAATTGTGTGTGTGAGACTGCAAGCAAGGGGGCAAGTGTGTGAGATTACAAGCAAGGGGGAAAGTGTGTGTGTGAGACTGCAAGCAAGGGGGCAAGTGTGTGAGACTGCAAACAAGGGGGCAAATGTGTGTGAGACTGCAAGCAAGGGCCAAGTGTGTGTGCGACTGCAAGCAAGGGGGAAATTTTGCCTCTTTCAAGATTTCTTGTGCTGTGAAGTTCATAGATACAACTGATTGAGTAGATTTTACAGGGAGCTGAGAGATGCAGGGCTGCAACAATTATTAGTGCTGCTTATGTCTGCTTGCTTTGCTAATATCACAACAGGTTGTTTGCTTTTGATGCAGAAGGCTGTGGTTTCTACTCACATAGATGCATTTGTGAAATACTGCATTGCAAATGGGGTGGATGATGCACTCCTTTCTGGTGAAGAAGATTGTCATCCATTCCCTACTGCAGTATTACCAGCTTATTGTTCTTGTGTAAGATAAGTAAATTATTCAAAAAGGGCAACTATGACATTATTTGTTGATGACATGACTTATCTAATTTTTGGCTAGCAGCAACCGCTTCATTAGTTACAGATCGCTTTAATGTGGAATTATTTACAGGACGTTTACTGCTTCAGAAATTGTGCGTATGTACTGATACTGGTGGACTGTAGAAGTCTGACTACACTTGTGATGGAAATATTCAGAATTGGGCAGTATTGTCATTGGTGCATGCATTTTGTTGCACTGTTTTCAGGAAAAATGTTTGAAACAGCAAATATAAAACACCCACTAAAACTGGACTGCATTGTACAAGGAATATAATTATATACAATCAGGAAGGTGTATTCAACAACATGTGCATTTCTCGTGTGCAAAGGGTCTGAGAATTTTAAAATATCACTAACCGAAAGTGAAACTTAGACTGCCACTGGCTACATATGTTATCTTTGAATGTCTGTTTCAGTGCTGTTGCAATGTCCAGATTCTGACTGCAAGCAAGGTGTGTGTGTGCGTGTCCGCAAGGGGGCAAGTGTGTGTGTGTGTGTGTCCGCAAGGGGGCAAGTATGTGCGTGTGTGTGTGACTGTGTGTGTGACTGCAAGCAAGGGGGCAATAGTGTGCGTGTGTGTGTGACTGCAAGCAAGGGGTCAATAGTGTGCGTGTGTGTGTGACTGCAAGCAAGGGGTCAATAGTGTGCGTGTGTGTGTGACTGCAAGCAAGGGGGCAAGAGTGTGTGTGTGGGGGACTGCAAGCAAGGGGGCAAGAGTGCGTGTGTGACTGCAAGCAAGGGGGCAAGAGTGCATGTGTGACTGCAAGCAAGGGGGCGTGTGTGTGACTGCAAGCAAGGGGCAAGTGTGTGTGTGGCTGCAAGCAAGGGGACAAGTGTGTGCGTGTGACTGCAAGCAAGGGGGCAAGTGTGTGTGTGACTGCAAGCAAGGCTTCTTATTTTTGGATTGTTAGTCTCAATTTTTGTGGTTTTCAGTCATACTCTTTCGGAATAAAGTCACTAAATGAGACACTGAGTTTCAGCCTTCATAACCTTTAGAAAAATGCATGCTAAAGCAAGACCTGTTATTCGATCAGCTCTCCCAGTTTATACAAGATCAATTTTTTGTACTGTTTTGATGTCCCCCCACATATATTTTGCCTTGTCCAGATTTCCTGCATTAACAGGTTGCTAGGTACATGCAAATAAATTGCTTTTTTAGAATTAGGCATATTCCAACCTCTCAACTGTCCCTGAACTTGGCTCAAAATGTTGCTCTTCCCCTAATAATCCCTCCCCAGAAATTGCTATTTTGGAAGAAAACATGGAGGGTTTACCATTAACTGTAATAATCCAGTTAGGGATAACTTTCATTTCATAAATGCATGTTTTTTTTATTTTGTCAGATGCTCAAGTTAGTAGTACTAATATTAAAAAGAGCCCCTTCTTTGACAGGTTACCAGCTGTATTGTGTGGCTATTATCTTTCTGAATCAAATTTTTTTTTTTTTTTGGGACAATTGCTGCCAAATCATTAGAGACTGAAGAATGAAATCAATGACAGACATTTAAGTTTCAGATTTCATACCCTTTTGAAAATTCATACTAATGCAAGATCTACTATTTCATAATCTTTCCTAATTTGATAGGAGAAATAATCCTTATATTTGTTGACCGGGAGTGTCAGACTGGACGTAGGTTTATTTTCAGCGTAGGCCCGGGGAGAAAAGCTCCACAGTAAAATAGACAGTAGCTACATTGGATTATAGTGATTAACAATTTAACATAGCACTTACTTACAACATATTTACAGATGAAGAACATAGTACATCAGTAGACAAATAGAATCTTTATCTGTGAAGTACATAACAGACATTAACAAATGTTACAATGAGAAGTTCCTGCTGTATAATAAGTACTAGGCTTATGAGCATCTGAGCTTGCTATAATCAAGATAGTTAGTGGAGTGGAAAGAAAGGTAGTGGTTGGATGGGGTGGATGATATTAGACTGGGAGTTGCAAGGGCATAGCCAGCATGTTTTTAGTTGCGCTTTTAGTAAAGTTTTGAAGTGGGTGCATGATGGTACGGAGGTAATTGTGGGTGTTAGCTATTTAAACAGGAAGGGAAAATAAGTGGCAGATTGCTTTGCAAAGCAGGGATTATTGCCAGTGCTATGTAGCTTGGTTTTAAATTTGACAGGAGTAGTGCAACAAAAAAAGTCTCCCACTGTAAGGAGGAAAAGGCTGACAAGCAAACAGTACATTACTCTGGCCACCTGCTGTGACGAACTGTCAATCACATGCAGATAATGGGTCAAATTACCCTTGGCTCTTTGACAGCTAGGGAAGGTAGGTGTGAAGTGGGAGGGGAGATTCCTTGAAGAGCTAGATTTCAGCCTTCACAAAAGAAAGCAATTTAGCATTTCTAAGATGAAAGAGCTAGAAAATGCACCTTTCAGTTCTGTTCTGTAGCATTTGCACTGCTTGTGTTTTAAGTGGTCATTGAAAAAGGATAACATTTTAACCAAAAGTAGGGGATTTTAAGACTGCAGTGAATGCCTGTTAAGTCAGTGAAGTGACAGCAGCTTAAGGCAAAACGTGTCAGATCTGATGCAATTTTTTGGAGACAAATAATGCATTCTGGGATACTTAGAGGCAGAATAAACAGTCTGAATTTTTTCAATATGCCAGACCCCATGTGGTCAGAGTCAGAAATTGCATCTAAAAATATGTAAAAAGATCAAAATAGTCTCAGAGTGCTATTAAAATGTAGGAAACATCAAACCATGATGAAATTAATATGTTTTTTTGAGTCTGGGGGCGCGGTTGTCCTTTAACTTGTGGGAAACAAATACCTCATAAGGATTTCCACTCTTACTGCCTCCCCTGCCTAGGCCCAGACCACGATGTCTCGGCCTGTTCAGCCTGTGCTTCCTTCAACCGACGCACTCTTAGACGTCGGGCGGAGTTTGCAGAGGAATTTTTTGGGGCTAGTTTTTCATACAATATGCCGTCGGAGACTCCGACTTCACATTTAATTAAGAAACGGAAGGACAAGGACCGACACACGCGGGCCGCAGTTTCGGCTGAAACCACGGCCAGGCCTACCGCGAGTGTCTCTGTCTCGGCTGAAACCGAGTCCTTGGTACTTCCGACCACCGAAACCGCTCAGCCGACTACCTCGGTCCCGGAGGCCCTGGCTGAGTCGGTTATTGAATTTCCAACAGAAACTGGTGTCCTGGGACCTACCGACACCATACCTTTAGACAAAACTACACCTGCACGTGGTGCAGCTAGGCCTCCTGCATCCATGTCCATTAAGGCATTCTCTAGGGCTAAAGCTGCTAAACTCTCCAAAGCTTTGCCTCCCAAGGTTATCCCTCAGAGACCCACTACAGGTTCACAGATTCTAAGCTTAGCAGAGGACCTTATCTCCTTAATTAGGGGCTCTCAACCTCATCCGTACAGGGGCTCTCAACCTCCTCCAGACAAAAGGCCCAGGGTTGAGCCCTCTGATCCCCACTCCTCAGATGAGGCCTCTGATGGCTCTACTCTCTCGGACCACCAGGAGGAGGCTTTTTTGGCCTATGAGGATTCTGATGCAGAGGAATCTATTCCCTCGGCCTCCCCTCCTGAGGAGTTTTCCTTTGGGGAGACACTTCACACTATGAGAGAGCATTTCCAATGGCAGGGCCAGGAATTCTCCGATTCCAGGAAGAGATTAAGGACCTTCTTGTATTTGCCTCAGCATAGACCTTTGGCTATTCCTCCTGTTTTAAATGTCATTGATGATGTGTACTCTGAATCTAGCACAACCCCTGATTCTCTTCCACCGGCTCCTGTCAAACCCAATAGGTACTACAGGGTCCCGGACTCACATCTTCACTTTTACAAGGCCCACTCTGCTGATCCAGAAACTATTTCCCAGGGCCCTAAAGGGGTTGCAGTTGCCACTACTAAAAATCCTCTCCCCTCTGAAAGGGAGTCTAGAGCTTTAGAGAGATGGGGTAAAAAAGTGTATACTTCTGCTACTCTTTCTATGAGGGCATTAAATTGTCAATTTCATATGATACAGTACCAAGAGTATTTGTTAGATGAATTGCATAAAAAACTGTCTTCACCTGAACCCCTAGATCGCAAATCACTTCAGGATCTGGTACATGACTCCCAACAGGTTAGCAACCATTTCTTGCAATGTGGTTATGATGCATTGGAAGCTTCATGTAGGTCAGCTATGACTGGCGCAGTCATACGTAGGCATGCTTGGCTGAAGGAACAATCTCTGCCAGACCATGTCAAAGCAAAGCTTCTGGATGCTCCACTGGAAAAGCAAAAGTGAGGTCCTAAAGAAAGTTGAAGAAAAGGCAAAATCTGTACAAACAGTCAAAGATTTTCTCCAAGTCCAACCACCAAGATTCAGCAGGAATTGGCCTTCCAAAAATTGGTCCTTTCCAGACACAGAGAGGTTTCAGAGAGGCAAGAATAGGTGTGCCAGAGGTAGAGGGCAAGCTAGAGGCTCCTACAGAGGACGTCAATGGCATTCTCCCAACCAGAGAGGTAATGCAGGACCTACAACTGCTGCACAAGGACAGGTTCAATGACTTTACTTTGACACCGCCAACCAGGGCTCAATTGGAAGCACCCTTGGGCGGAAAGCTTTCTTTATTCTCAGAAAATTGGCACAGTATTACAAGGGACAAATGGACACTACAAATAATAGACAAAGGATACAGGTTCCATTTTCACACATTACCAAAAACAAAAGGCATGCCAGACCTGCCACCAAATCAAAGGGCAGAGGCTTTGAAACAAATCTCCAGCTTAATGCAAATGAAAGCTATAGAAAATGTTCCTCTCTCAGAACAAGGCCAAGGATTTTATTCCAGACTATTCCTTGTTCCAAGAAAAGATAAGCAATGGAGGCCTATTCTCGACTTGTCCGCACTGAATACTTATCTCATTGTGCCAAAGTTCAAAATGCTGACTCTACAGCAGCTCCTTCCCATGCTGGGCAAGGGGTCTTGGCTGGTAACTCTAGACCTCAAGGAGGCATACCTGCATGTCCCTGTCAGACAAAGTTGCAGAAGACACCTCAGATTTTTTGCAGGTTCAGAGCATTATCAATTCTCAGCATTGCCCTTTGGCTTATCTACTGCCCAGAGTATTCACGAAATGCCTGGCATCAGTAATTGCACACTGCAGACTTCAGGGGATTCAAATATACCCATATCTGGACGACTGCCTTATACAAGCGGACAGCCAACAAACTTTGGTAAAACACTTGAATTACGCCATCCACCTACTTCAGGCCTTGGGATATACAGTCAACATTCACAAATCAAGACTTGTTCCATCCCAAAGAATAACCTTTCTGGGTGCGAATCTAGATACAACCACCCAAATGGCTTTCCTCACAGAAGAAAAACAAAGTCAACTACCAGATTACTTCAAAAATCTGACAAGACAAACTCAGCTGACTGCAAGGAAAATCCTGCAGGCCCTGGGTTACATGGCTTCTTGCATCCTTCTGATTCCACAAGCAAGACTACGTATGAGGAAACTACAATGGTACCTAAGGAGTTTATGGACTCAGCACAGTCACAGCTTGGAAACTTTGATACCACTCATTCCATGCCTTCAAAAGGAATTTTTGTGGTGGGCTCAAGCAAGCCAGTCAAACAGGGGTCTGCCCTTCAGCAAACCAATAGCCAGCCAAACCATTACAACGGACGCTTCAGACCACGGATGGGGAGCGCACATGGAGGGCAGATGCATTCAAGGTCTATGGTCACAAAAAGAGCTACGCATGCACATAAACCAAAAGGAACTGCTGGCAGTGATACATGCAGTCGAAGCCTTCAAACCCTTTCTGCATCAAGGCCACCTACTAATAAGGACAGACAACACCACAGTTATGTGGTACATAAACAAGCAAGGAGGCACCCATTCCTATCCTCTTTGCAGACTGGCAATGAATCTATGGGAACTTTCCTTGAAACTCAACATAGAGCTGCAATCTCAATTTGTGCCAGGGAAAGACAATATACTGGCGGACAGCTTAAGCAGAAATATCAAGGATGCACACGAATGGATGCTGCACCCAGACATCTTTCTACAGATAACACAATCATGGGGAAGGCCGGACATAGATCTTTTTGCCTCCCCCCACAATCATCAGCTGAAGAAATTCTGCTCAAGGACATACCACCCACAAGCATGGCAAGTGGGACCCTCTCTTTCAGCTGGAGAACTCTAACAGTGTATGCATTTCCACCTCTCCCATTAATGACCAAGGTCTTACTGAAGATCAGGACAGAGCAGCCAAAAGTGATTCTGATAGCTCCAGACTGGCCAAGACAGCACTGGTACCCACTGTTAAAGAGCATGTCACGCACAAAACCATGGCCTCTTCCTCAATGGCCACTTCTCCTGACACAGCACAATTACAAAACTCTGCATTCCAACCAGAAAACCTTGCAACTAACAGCCTGGAAAATACCTTGACTCCTCCTCAGGATAGGCTATCCCAGAGAGTGAAGGATATTATCATGGAAGCTCGACCTTCCACAAGAAAGGCATATTCAGCAAAATGGAAAAGATTTCACACTTGGAACACCACAAAGGGCCTAGATGCGACAGTGATGAACATGGCACGTATCCTGGAATACTTGGCAGAAATGTTCCACAATGGTCTGTCTTACTCTTCCATTAAAATTCATGCTTCAGCAATTTCAGCAGAGTACAATACTGATCCACCTGTCTTCTCACATCCTCTCCTAAGGCAGTTTCTAAGAGGAATTAAAAACATCAAGCCTCCAAGGACACCACCACTGCCTACTTGGGACCTTAAATTCGTGTTGGAAAAACTAACACTGCCTCCCTTTGAACCAGCAGCATCTGCAGAACTACAGTTCCTGTCTTGGAAGACTGCCTTCCTTCTGGCCATAACCTCAGCAAGAAGAGTATCTGAGTTACAGGCCCTCATGGCAGTACAGCCATTTATTATTTTTCATCAGGAGAGTCTCATTGATAACCAATCCTACATTTATGCCAAAGGTGGTATCCAGGGTCTCAATAAACCAAGCTATTAATTTGCCTACCTTCTTTCCGAATCCACAAAACAAAGGGGAGAAACTTCTGCACACCCTGGACATACACAGACAGTTGCGCTACTACTTGGACAGAACTAAAAGTTACAGAAAAACTGACCAGCTGTTGGTAGCATATGCTGCTGGTGCACAAGGAAAAGCAATTTCCAAACAGACAATCTCAAAATGGATAGGGAATTGCATTCGTTTTTGTTACTCCTTTCATGGAAAAACTGTGCCAGCTAACAATCAACCTCATTCCACGAGAGCCACAGCCACCTCCACAGCCTTCTTAAGAGGGGTGGCAACCAAGGACATTTTAGAAGCTGCTACATGGAGCTCCGTGCATACATTTTCCAAGCATTACAATTTACCTTTATATTCCAGATCCAGGGCAGGCTTTGCTACGGCAGTCCTGCAGGGCATTTTAGCTACACCATCCTATACATAGATCCTCCACCCCCAGATTGGCTATGGTATTCTACCCATATGTGATGACTGCAGATGCATCCTTGAAGGACATAGTACAGTTTTGTACCTACCATAAATGTAGATGTCCGATAGGTATGCATCTGCAGTCAGGTTTTCCCTCCCTCCTTCCCCTCTGTGGTATTTCTTGGGTAATACTCCCTCTTATAGCTAGCTGGGGTTATCTATTATGGTGTATTTATTTTTTATTACTGTGCATGTTTGGAATATTTTGCATTTCTCCAAATTTAGCCTTCCTTAGAGGGCACCTGGCATCTGGGGCAAGAAAAACTGAGGAAAATGTCGTCGGCTGACTCTTTTATACCCCAGGCGCTCTGACGTCAGGGAAAGGGCGACATCAGCCGACGCCTGACCCAGAATTTGGAATCCGGCCGACCGAAGGGCTGCCTGAGGCAGGACAACCCATATGTGATGACTGCAGATGCATACCTATCGGACATCTACATTTATGGTAGGTACAAAACTGTACTTTTCCTTATCTAGATGACTGGCTCCTTTCCGCCACCACCGAGTGTCGTCTTCTACAAGCCAGGGACTACACCATCAGTCTTTGCTCTTCACTATGCATAACGGTGAATTTTGGAAAATCTGTTTTATTGCCGTCACAGCGTATCTTATTTATGCTAGACACTTCCCTGGTTCAAGTTACTCTCCCCCCACCAAGAGTATCAGACCTCAGACATCAAATTTCGCTCCTTCTTCACAACAAGAGAGTCCCTGAATGACAAATATTAAGAGTGCTAGGCTTGATGGCAGCCTCCCTTCTTGTAGTTCCTTTAGGCAGAATGCACATGAGGATTCTTCAATGGATGCTATTCGCCCAGTGGTCGTATCTACAACTTCCACTATCTCACGAAATCTTGATCACGAATTCTTGCAAGAAGGATCTCTTGTGGTGGATACACAGTCAAGAGCTAACACTAGGACAACCCTTTGTCTTACCCAGTCCAGTAGCAACTCTAACCACGGACGCTTCTCTGATAGGGTGGGGGGGATTTTTTCAGGGACAAACAGTCCAAGGTCAATGGTCCAACTTGGAAATACAATCTGCACATCAATGTTCTAGAGCTGAGGGCAGTGTTTCTAGCGTTGCAACACTTTCACAAGTCCTTACCTCGGGGAACAGTGACAGTTCAGACAGACAACATGTCAGTGGTCTGGTACATAAACAAGCAAGGGGGAACCAGATCTTACCCGTTATGCAGAGAGGCCCTCAGAATTTGGCAATGGGCAATGTCCACTGGACGCTTTCTGATAGCAACGCACATCCCGGGGACTTCCAGCGTAATCACGGACAGGTTGAGCAGAGCCATCCTGTTCCCTCACGAGTGGTCCCTCAAACCTCAAGTGGCGGAAGAGATCTTCCACAGATGGGGCCAGCCTTGATGCGACCTGTTTGTATCCCCATTAAATGCCAAATGCAGAAGCTACTTTGCCCTGTTACCCCCCCCCCCCCCGGGACGCACTGGTATACGATTGGCCTCCGGGTCTCCTTTACTCTTTTCCTCCTGTTCCACTAATTCCCAGGTTTTTGCAGAAAGCCAAACATCTGGACAGGACCATAATACTGATAGCCCCATTCTGGCTTCGACAAATCTGGTTTCCTTTCCTTCAATCTCATCAAGTGGAGGAACCATGGATACTGGACCCGGAGACAGACCCGTTGACACATTCGTCGGGAGTTCCTCACACCTTCCTCAAGTCCCTCAAACTGACAGCTTGGCTGCTCCGCTTCCCGTCTTAGCCAGGTCGGAGTTACTATCCCCTGCAGTACAACAAATTATTGTATCTTCTCACAAACCATCTACAAGAAAATTGTACATCAGCAAATGGAACCATTTTGCGCTCTGGGCCTCCAAGCAAGGTATAGATCCATTCAGGGCTCCAGTACACAAGATACTAGATTTCCTCACCACACTTTTTCAAGAAGGAGCATCAACATCCACTATAAGGGTTCAACTGGCTGCTATATCCAATTTTCATATTGGCCGTGAGGATGGTTCTCTTATGTCCCACAGGCTTTGTAAAGCCTTCATGAAAGGTACTTTTCACCTCCGTCCCCCCTTTCATAATCCAATAGCCCCTTGGAATCTTAATCTCATGCTGTCACAACTCATGTTGCCCCCTTTTGAACCAGCAACTACAACTCCGTTAAAATTTCTTTTGTGGAAAACACTTTTCCTGGTTGCCATCACTTCCGCCAGAAGAGTTTCAGAGTTACAGGCTCTATCTATCCGACCCCCGTACATGATTTTTCATCCAGATAGAGTAACCTTGCGCACCAATCCATCCTTCCTTCCGAAGGTTTGTTCGATTCAGAACATCAGTCAATCTATCGAACTACCTACCTTCTTTAAAAATCATTCCAATAAGCTAGAATACACATTGCACAAGTTGGACGTTCACAGACAACTAAGATTTTACTTACATAGGACAAAAGAGTACAGAAAGTCAGATCAACTATTTGTCTCATATGCTGACCAAAGAAAAGGACAGGCAGTAACGAAGGTTACCTTATCCAAATGGCTCTCAGATTGCATAAATTTGGTATATGCAGAATCCAAACAGCAACTCCCTTTCAAACCCAGAGCTCATTCTACAAGGGCGATTGCTACCTCTTCAGCCCATACCGCTCGTTTGCCTTTAGATACCATTTGTGCAGCGGCAACTTGGGCAAAACCACATACCTTTATCGCCCACTACAAACTAGACAAGAGCTCCAGGGACAGGGCGACATTTGGTTCCGCTGTACTCAGGAATGTTCTCCTTTGAGCCACCCGGGAAAAAGGAGCTAGGGACGCTACCCGTGTGTAAGAACAAACGGCGAGATTGAACAATTTCACATTAAGAAGTTATGTCTTACCATAACGATCCATGTGAATTGTTCATCTCGCCTTTGTTCTTACATTCCCCCCCTCCATCCCCCGTCCTACGGTCTGGGAGAACGGTTTTCAACTAGATTCCTTTTCAGCCTTTTCTAGGTATGGTTGGCATGTTATTGTGCATCAGTAATGGCATCTTTTATCATCTACTTGGCAGTAGGGTTCCAGACACTTTGTAGTATCTGTTTATAAGTGTTCTAGACACAGTTCAAAAAGGGATTCTTCTGGTATAGCAAACTAGATCTGAGGGTTAGCACCGGAGGATCATGGGATATTACTGTACCTCGAGCTTTCTCGAAGATGCGAGCTAGTGATGTGGCCGACTCGGAGCCGAGGATTGGCTCCGAACCCGTGTGTAAGAACAAAGGCGAGATGAACAATTCACATGGATCGTTATGGTAAGACATAATTTCTTATTTTCACTGTTTGTATCTTACTATCCATATTAATAGTCGAGAGCTTCCAGCTTTTTTATGTATTATCTTTTGTTTAGTCTCTTCCCACATATCTTTAGCTGCCATAATCAAATTATTTTAATTTGTTCACCTAAATACTGTATCTCATGTCCTCATAAATATGGGTATTGCAATAATTTGTGTGCGAGTACAAAGACTTGTCCTTTGTTTTATCTTCATTTTTTTTTCTTTTCCTGAAAAGATTTAAAACTGCCCCAAAATGTTTCACAGCACCAAAATGTCCTTTTCCGGTTTTATCAAGTGGAAAATAATCATCTGCCAATAAAGCTGTTTTTTTCTTGATTACCACACTGAATTTTATCCTTGAATTTCTGAGTCCCTTATTTCTTTTCCAGTAGCTTGAAGTGTAAAGCAGTTAACCATGGGGAAAGAGGACACCCCTGCCTGGTCCCTCTGTTCAGCTACAGCTTGTTGGAAAGGAACCCTCCTACATCAGTTTTTGTATATGACCCTTGTATCTTTGAAATTGACCCTATTCTGCCAGGAAACCCAAATGCTGCTATTGCCCTCTTCATAAAATTGCAGCTGAGTGTTCAGTGCCTTCCCTGTATCCAGGCCCAGCAGCAGTAGTGGAGTCTTCCTGTTTCCATCTGGATTATCGTTGGGTTAATGTTGTCAGATGTTTGTCTCCCCTCCACAAAACCACAGTGATCCGTATCTATCAATTTTGGTAACACCTTTGCCATTCTGTTAGCTAGTGTAGGTAGAAGCAGTTTACAGTCGTAGTTTAAAATTGAAATTGGTCTATATGAAACTGGGTCAGAAGGGTCTTTACCCTTATTTGATATTACATACACCACAGCCTTCTTCCAATATTTTGGTCCTGTTCCTTCTTTTAAATATTGTTATAAAAAACCTTTCAGATGTTTTTCACTTTTTTTCCCTCCTAAGTTCCAAACATCCAAAGGAATATATGTTCCATTTTTATCTCCTCTGTTCCTGTGTTATTACTTTTTGAGCCTCATCTTCCTCCAACTTTGGCATAGCTGAGTTTTCTATAAATATTTCCGTTTGTGCTTTTTATTGGTTTCCCCATTACTAATCTTTATACAAATCATAAAATGTCCAGAATAGTCCAATATCTCTGTAGGATATCTGGTTAGTTTTCTTATCATAGGCTCCATGTGATTAGCAACAGCCCTTTTTACTTTGTTGCCTAAATAATTGACTAAAGGTTTTTATGCTGTTGAGCTGTTATCAAAAATACTTGAACAGCAATATTTCTAATCTCATGCATATTACCCAATGACTCCCTAATTTTCCCTGTAGCACTCAGCATTTGCTCTTCTTCTTGTTCTGTGGGATACCCCTTCTTCTGTGGTGCTTTCACTTTTTTACAAATTCCTTTTCTTTCCCATATCTTTTTCTCTTATTTTTGCCATATTTTTAACCTCCCATTTTCGTTTTTCTCACTTACTAGCTATCCCTTATGAAGAAATGTTAATATTCCATAATAACCCTCAAATCATTTCCACTGCTCGTTCCTTAAATTCCTTATTTTAGCAAATAAGTTGGAAAGTGCCAATCAGTCTAAGTTACTACTTTCACATATCCTGCATGACAGTTCTTTTGAATATAGGTTTCCAGCTTACAACTTGCATGTACACATTAATGCTTGGCAGGCCAATCTTTATGCAGGTGATACTTCTCATCTTTTATTTATTTTTATTTTATTTATTTTACATTTGTTTACCGGGAGATGTCTGACTGGGCAGAGCTGCCCGTTTCCAGCAGAGGCCCAGGGAGAAAAGTTCCATGCAGTAGTACAAAGGAAAAGTAGATACATGTGAACAGTTATATTGAACTCGTGTTACATTTCCAAAGATTTTTCTCTTCAGTAAAAACAAATAAAAAAACTTAAACACATCTTCAAACCCCAACCACTTTTAATTCACAGCAAATACACAGAGCTATATACAGTTTCCAAAAAGGGAAGTTACCCTTCAGTTTCGGAACAGCTGCCCCAAATAGACAACTGCAGTCACCTACTGTACATATTTTAAATCTAAATTTAGTCATTTTGGAAGTACAAGCTACAGTCCGTAATTTCACTCCCAGATGCGGGAAAAAAGTGCATGCTCTGATTTAACTGATTTTTAGCCATAAGAAAAAGGTCACTGACTAACCTTGAATAAAGTAAATTGTGAACTTTTGTATTTAATATTTAAGTGCTAAATGCAGAAGTATTCACAATCGTCAGTGTCAAATTTTACTTTCGCTGAACTGCTTGCCAGTTCCCCTTTAAATACTAATTATAGTATTTCTTATTCAAATGTTTTAGAGCTCATGGTTCAGTCTTTTCCTAATCCAGTTGACTGCACTTGTAGACAAACCATCGCCAACTGCAAGCATTTGCTAGTGGAAAAAAAGCTAGTAGCTAGAAAAGATGCACGCACTCGAGACTCTCCTCAGTATGGAGAATATCGATATCTGTGCAGTCTCAGAAACCTGGTTCAAGGCTCCTGAGAGCATCCCAGCACTAACAGGTTATACTTCATACCATGCTTTCCGGCCCCAAAACTCGAACTGAACCACAAAAGAAGGGGGAGTATCCATATTTATCAAAGATACCCACACCTTCAGGTTAGTGGCACTGCACGAAGCATCGGAGACCATCCATGTGCAACTAACAGTGGACAAAACTGCCTTTCAGTTTGTAGCCTGCTACAGACCACCTTCCCAAACACAGGAACCTCACTCGGCTTTCCTGAGAACACTGGAGAATATGAAGGTCTCTCCAAACATATTATATTGGGTGACTTCAACTACCCAAACATCGATTGGGAAATCTACTCAAGCCCAAACACCCTCGCCCAACAGTTCCTAGAATTTATAAACTCAAATGCTATGCAACAGCTGGTCACCACTCCCACAAGTGGGGAAAACATATTGGATCTGGTCATCACCAACATGGGGTCTCTGTTCCACACCAGAGGTATACCCCTTATTGGTAAGATCAGACCATAAACAAATCTCACTGGACATCCATATTCCATCCCCACCCCTAGCCAAGGAAACCACGCTGAAGAACCTCTTAAAAGCAAACTTCACACTTCTCAAAACTGAGGTGGAATCCTTCAAAACCCCCCGGGCCATTGGAAAATATGGCCCAAAATGCAGAATCCTTTACAAAAGCATTGTATGGACACCTACAGGAATGCATGGAGCATGCTATCTCAAATAAAACCAAGACTCACTCCTCCAAAGGCAGGAGACCTGTCTGGTGGACCTCGGCCATAAATAAGCTATACAACAGAAGGAGAAAGCTACTACATGACAGAGCAAAATCCCAAAAAGGGAAGGCGTCACTGATCAGTACTAGCAAGAAACTACGATCCCTCGTCAAATCATCTAAGGCCAGCTTCGAAAGAAAAATTGCACAAGACACTAAAGATAATCACAAGGCCTTCTTTGGTTATGTCAGAAACCTGGGAAGAAACTCCCAAATATGCTGTGAGTTAGTGCAAAATGACAAAAAATACACTGAACCCACAGACATTGCCAACATCCTGGCAGAAAGGTTCACTGCAAACTCCCCCCCCCCCCCCCAAAAGAGCAAATGTCTGTCCCAACAGAATGTAGCCTTCCTGAGATCACAGATGCACAGGTGAGAGTTGCCCTCTCCAAAGCAAAAAACACAGCATCAATGAGAACAGACGGTGTCCCGGGCTGCGTCTTACACGAGCTCCAAGAAGAACTAAACCCTCATGTAAAGTCACTGTTCAGTCTCAGCCTTACTACAGGATATGTACCCAAGGAGTGGCGTATAGCACCAGTGGTCCCACTTCACAAAAGGTGGTGCCACAACAGACCCCGGAAACTATCACCCTATAAGCCTGACTAGCCTGGTCTGCAAAGCTGTGGAGCATATCATAATGGAAATTATAAACAAAGACATTGGGAACCTCCAGACACTGGATCCTACCCAATTCGGCTTTAAGGGCAGATCTTGCCTCTTGAACCTGGTTGACTTCTTTGAAACAGTTACCAAAGCCATAGATGAAGGGAAGGTAGTCCACACAGTCTACCTGGACCTCGCAAAAGCCTTTGACACAATACCCCACTTGGGCATCCTAAATAAGCTCACCAGCTTAAATATCAACCCCTGTGTCACAAGATGGGTTGCAAACTGGCTCAGGGATAGAACCCACATGGTCAGAATAGCAGGCGCCATGTCAGACTCTGAACCAGTTACAAGTGGCATCCCACAAGGCTCAGTCCTGGGACCCCTCTTGTTCGGTATATATTTCTCCAAGGTACAGGCTAACACGGGTGGACTATGGCTGACCAAGTTCGCAGATGACTGCAAACTGGGTGCCGTAATCGACTCTCCGGCTGACATAAGCATCCTCCAAAAGGGTCTCTCAGAGACGGATAACTGGTGCCAGAGCCATGGCCTAAAGCTAAATGACAAAAAGTGCATAGTCATCCCCTTTGGGAAAAACAAAGTGCCCACAAATTACCACATAGGTGGTAATCCATTAAATATGGAAGAAGTAATTAGGGACTTGGGGACCCAAGTAGATAGCAATCTCTCCTTTGACAATCACGTTGCCAAAGTGGTTAGAAAGACTTTCTATATAGCCCACCTTACCATGAAAGTGTTCACATCTAGATCGAGAGGTCATTGTGCCCCTCTACTCATCACTTATCAGGCCCATAATTGAGTACAGTGCCCCGTTTGGGATGTACCTTACCCGACACCTGCAGCAGCTGGAAAGACCCCAAAAGTATCTCACCAAGAGGATCAAGGGCTCAAACAGATGCCCTATGCAGTTCGGCTAAAGAAACTCCAGCTCTACTCAGTTGTGTACCGCCTACTCAGAGGCGATCTATGTCTGATGTATAAAGCCATGTCCAACCCAGAATTAATGGACATGCTTCACCTCAGGAAATCCAAATCCTTTAGAGCTACACGCTCCAGGGACTTGAACCTCAGCACAGAAATAAATAGGACATGCTGGAGGGACAGATTCATATCCCAGAGGCTCCCCTCACTCTGGAACAGAATCCCAATCCATGTTAGGCAGAGCCCCTCACTGACCCTCTTCAAGAGAAATCTTGACGAGTGAATGGGAGATCGTAAGTTTACCCCTGGGATCTCTTCTATGTCCCTGCTTGACAGAGGTACAGTAAACTAACCTTAAAAGGGCTACCTTCTGTGACCTACTATACAGAGGCACAGTCAACTAATCTAAAAGGGTGGCGAAAACCAAACACACTCTGGCTAGGCTTATAAATGCCCTAGGGCAGATAGCCCAGTATCAACTTATGAAATGCCTGAAAAAGCTCTTTTCAAATGCATTTCTGCTCCCTGTTGAAATCCCATCTCCCCCATACTGCTGTGGTATTATTTTTTTACTAAGTCATCATTTTTTTTTTTTTTAATTAATAGTGAAGTCTACACTGCTGTTTATTGATTAGAAGGTCAAGTAGGTAGCTTTTGGGGATCAGTGCATGCATGTATCCAACACATTACAGCACAGAGTGCATGAGCCAGCGTGCATACTTCCATAAATGCAAGATTGTTTGAAAAGAAGGATTACGTTTCAGTTGACAAGGAAGCATTTAGCCTGAGACCCCTAGTAGAGTCCTTTAGTAGGTCAACTGATATGGCAGGAATGCATCTATTATTTGCTGAATTTGGGTCTGTTTATTTGTTCTCCAAAAAGCAGGCATTGTGCCAGCTTCATTAGCATAGAGAAATAAAGGCCATTCAATGTATGAGGTAATCAAGATGTGATTAGCAGCTTGGGCACTGGAGTATCTGTCCAAGGGGAGAGAGGTAGTGGACAGGCAATACCTGCTTTACCCTTTGTTAGACTGGAGAGGGTGTGCTGTGCATGTGTGGGATGCAATTCCCATGGTCTCATTATCAGTATTGTCAGCTCTGTACAAATGGAAGGGGGTTCAGGTAACAAGTGGCCCAATAATAACACTGGGTTTCTGTTGTTCTGACAGTGCAGGTTTTAAAATTTGGGAACATGGACGTCTCTGTTGATGCAGAATAGGGAATAAGTGTGTGTGTGTGTGTGTGTGTGTGTGTGTGTGTGTGTGTGTGTGGGGAGGGGGGGCAGGGCATAGAAAAATGTGGTTTGTGTGTGCCTGCTTTTGTGTACATGTTCATCAGGTCACTGAAAGTGTAATTAGATAATGGCTGTATAGATTATAAGCCAAGGGACAGCCTCAGAACATGCAGTGGTAAAAATTTCATTACAACATATGTGGCAGTAGTTTGGAAAATTCCCTTTTTAAGGGAAAGGGATAAAGGAATATATAGTTTTGTTGCTTATGGATTGAGGCAGAGATGCCAAGATACTTAACATTTCTTAAGATCTACTCAAGCCATTCTCTCTCAGACTGGAAGAGGGAGAAGACTGGTTGTTGGTTAAGAAATGCCTTCTTCTATTCAAGCATTTTATATGCCAGTAAGCTACCTTTCACTACACAACTGAACTGAGTCTGCCATGTTTATGCTTTTTCTTCAGTAATAAAGTACAGGCTTCACAAATGGTGGTGAGAAAGGTTATATTTTAGTGACTCTGTGTAAAAGATGCACTTAAAACCTTCAGTATTACTCTGCATAGTCATAAGCAAAGACGTGAGGCACAGTGCGAGCAAAAACTAATAAACAAATAACACACTATGAAGAGGACGAACTACAGCACCGGACAGCCGATGAATCAAACCAGAATTTATTACACAAAAAATGGAACGTTAAACGTTTGAACAATCGCCACGTTTTTCGTCATAAAAACAACAGACTTCATCAGACAAATCAATTAATTATTGACCCATATTTATATGCTAGCAAAACATTTAAAACGTCCAATGACAAGTGAGGAAAATGCCTTCTCATGAATATGTATGAATATAAACCACATTCCATCCTTTGTAAAACATGAATAATGGAATAGAATTTAATTAAATACAATATAGTGTAATATAAAAAGACAATGTTGCTACAACTTCATAAATCTGAAGGTCGTAACATGTAACAACATGTTAATTATAAGAAACATATATTCATTTTATAACCAAATATCTATATATGTATTTGTAGAACCTGAAATGGAACTTGAATCTACAGAACAATACTTCCATCCAGTGGTCAAAATATTTAATTTCAACAATGTATTCCTAAAGCTTTCCATGGATCCTGTTAAACAAATGTGGCAATGTCTAAATCACATAAAGTCAAATAATCTTTGTGAATAGTAAATAAGTAAAAAAATGAAGAGATTAATGCGTGCTGACAACATGAATAATATTTTAAATATATATAAAAATATGAATATCAATATAAATATAAATATGTGAGTATGTAGAAAATATAAATAATGTATCAAATATATATAAAATATAACATAAGATCTTCCTTGAAAATATATATCTAAAATGACGATCAAATTTAATGACTACATTGATTCCATATTAAATATGCTGATGTTATATGTTGTACCTTGTGTATTGTTTATATAAATAATATAAAATGTCATATCTACTAAAAAACGGGATAATAACAAACCTACTTTGAACGTGTGCAAGTAGTAAAGGATCATGAATGGTAAAATACATAATAAAATAAATGATGAAAGTAAATGCAAAAATGTTTACAGTCTTGCTGCTCTCAATTTTAATACTGGAGCAAGGGAAATGTTATTTAAACCAGGGAATTTTTTTGCCTCTAAAACAATCTGCCAGTATAATTCCCAGTATTCAATATGTGTTTCCCATAAGCCCCCCTCTCTCATCTCTCTTAATTTCTTCTATAAAGAAAAAATTGTTTTTTGCTAAAGGGCAAGTAGCAGTGTGTCTATATAAAGCATTGCTTTCCTTTTTATTTTTGATAGCATTCATGTGCTCATAGACCCTCCTTTTTAATTTTCTCTCCGTTTTACCAATATAAAAAGCAGAGCATACCTCACAAGTTGCAATATATATTACTCCAAATGAATCACAGTTACTATATATCTTGCCTGCGATTTCTTTCCCCCTTGCTTCAATAAAAATACTATGCTTATTAACCATCCATGAGCATTGTGCACACATCCCACAGGGATGCGTACCACCTATTTTGGTAGTTGTCTTATTCCCTTTGTTTTGAATTGTCAGCCAGTCTTTAATGTTTTGTCCCCTCCTAAAAATAATATTCAAGGGTTCCTTTTGTTTTTTAAGATTGAGGTCTGTAATGTTAACAAATTTATCCCATTCACTACTAAACACTTGTTTAATTATCCCCGCTTCCCTGTTGAAATCTGTTATAAAGACTTGACTATATGTTTTTTCTTTTTCATTTTCATTTCTTAATCCTGTAGAGTCAGCAGTCCTAGATTCTTCATGAATCAAAAATCCTTTATTCAAAATAGGTGCAAATCTATTTTTTCTTCCTTTGATAACTTTCTCTGTAATATTATTACAAAATTCAAAGGGATACCCTCTATCCAGGAACATCTGAATCAAAAATTCACTTTCATCAGCAAAATCTTGTTCATTTTAAGTCATTCTAGAAATTCTGACTAACGGGCCTTTCACTATACTTTTCTTTTGGTGGAGGAGGTGCCCACTTTTAAAATGCAAGTATGAATTGGAAAATGTGTTCTTCCTAAAAACTTTAGACCTCATCCTCTTCTCTAATAAGAGTTACATCAAGGTAGTTAATTTTGTGGATATCTATTTCATGAGTAAACTTCAAAAAGGTGGTTGAATGGTTGATGTATTCTATAAATTCATCTAGTTTTTCTCTACTGTCGTGCCAAAATATAATAATATCATCCAGAAACGCTTGTATAAGCTCCAACTTTCATTGTATATACTATTATAAATGAATTTATTTTCCCATGCGTTCAAAACTATATTGGCATATATTGGGCATACCTCGTCCCCATAGCTATGCTGCTGAGTTGATGGAAATATTCCCCTTGAAAAAATAAATAATTGTGTTTTAAAACTAATTCCATTAAATAAACACAAACATATATTTCATCATCATTCAATTCCTCAAATGACCTAATGGCCTCCTCAAACCACTCTATACCTATATCATGTGGTGTGAACCCAAACAGGTCTACTACATCTATGGTAACAAAAATCATCTCGCTATTCATAGTACTCTCATTAACGTTTCCCAAAAAATCCCAAGTATCTTTCAAATAAGATGTTCCTTTTACCATTAAATCTTTAAATGTTGTATCTATATACTTGGCTAAGGGAGAAATAACTGAACCTTCTGCTGCTACAATAGGGCGTAAAGGGGGGTCCTGTACATTTTTATGCACTTTTGGGATACCAAAAATCGATGGAATTTAAGGTTTGTTGTTATGTAAAAACTCAAAAATACTTTGTTCAATAAACCCCTCTAAAAACAAATCATATAATGCTGTGTATATTCTCTTATATCCAATATTTATTTCATTTTTAGAAACATTGTCATATTTTGAACCATCCAGTAATATATTAAACATTTTGCTCTCATATGTAATAGAATCCATCAACACTATCCCCCCCCCCCCTTATCGGGTTTCATTACTCTCAAGTTGATATTCCTCCTAAGTTGATGAAGTAATTCCAATTCCTCTGAAGTAAGATTAGGAGTAAATCTATTCTTCCTGATTGCCTGTCTTAATTCCTTTTCCACAATGTTTTCAAAATTTTTTAATTGTGTATGTATGGGGGGATTCCAGACACTTCTTTTTCTTAATTCTTTAGAATAGTCCATCTCCTCTGAAATGTCACCACAAACTAACCTTAAATTTATTTTTCTTAAAAACATCTTTAGATCAATAACTAATCTACTAATGTCACACACAGATCTGGGGACGAACTTAAGACCTTTAGAAAATAATTTAAAATAAGTATCATTAATATCAAATTCTGTGTAATTAAATATATTAAATTTTTTAAAATCAGCACAAGTGCAAATAACAGACTTTTCTTGATCAATCTCTATGTTATTTCAACAACCCCTTCATTTATCATAATATTGCCACATACAGTTGGTTCAGGTCCATTTATCTCATCTCCCTACCCCTTCCACCCCTCCATCCATTCCTTTGAAAATTCCCCTCCCTGTGTTTCTTGATCCTTTCTGATCTCCGGAGGGGTGGAAAGTCTAAAGGGTCAAAATGGTCTTGTCGTATTTCTCCCTGTCCCTCACCAAAATTCTTACTTCCATATATATCCTTATTATTATATAAGTACTTTTCATTCATGTAATTAAACATAGCCCTGGGCTTGGGATAATGTATCCCATGTTCATATTCAAATGTGTCTCTTGTTATTTTTCTTTTCCAAAATTCTAACACATTTCTTACCTATATCACTTCTTAACTCTTAATATTTCTTTCTTTCTTGTTCCACAGTAAATAAAAGATCATTGGTAATTTTACCATTGATAACATCTATTTGTTTAATAAAATATTCAATTTCTTCTTCATTGTTTCTAATAATAGCTCGTAGGAGCTCAAAGCCCCACCTATCAAACATGCTGAATAACATTCCATGAAACTTTGTACCTTCTTTTACATTATTAGGAAATTTATAAACACGTAAACCTTTAGGTACTATTTTAGCCTGAAGGCATTCCTTTAAATAGGTATTATCAATATTTAAAATTTTAAACTTGAATAACAAATCGTTTAACTTATGCAAATTCTCAGCATATGTATAAACATATTCATCTTCATTAACAAATCTGTCACGAAGCTCAACTTTTTGTTTGAGCCAGTCGTTCAAAGATGAAACATTGTGCAAACAGTCACCTTGTCCAACTGGCGTTCTACGGTTGTTCTCCTGAATACCATTGTGCTCTTTAACATTCGTTTCAACTGAAGTATTAATAATAAGATTTGGGAAGTTGTCAGCTCCTCCAGGTCCAGTATCAGTCATTCCTTAAGGGCTAGAATTCAGGCAATGAGCCTGTCCATGTATACTTTCGCCAGTCTTTTCCCCATTCAAAGCAAAAGCGACTTGGTTGCCAGGAAAAGACGCATACTCCTTCTGACGTGTTAGTGAACCACAAAGGGGAGTCAGCAATGCAACCAACTGCTTCAGCTGCCCAATAAGTGCCGGAAGCTCGTTTCCCTTTGATGTTCCTGTGTCCAAACGGACCGGGGAAAAACTCTCCTCTCCCTCCATATAAACCAATAAGCAAAGACGTGAGGCACAGTGTGAGCAAAAACTAATAAACAAATAACACACTGAGAAGAGGACGAACTACAGCACCGGACAGCCGATGAATCAAACCAGAATTTATTACACAAAAAATGGAACGTTAAACGTTTGAACAATCACCACGTTTTTCGTCATAAAAACAACAGACTTCATCAGACAAATCAATTAATTATTGACCCATATTTATATGCTAACAAAACATTTAAAACATTTAAAACGTCCAATGACAAGTGAGGAAAATGCCTTCTCATGAATATGTATGAATATAAACCACATTCCTTCCATTGTAAAACATGAATAATGGAATAGAATTTAATTAAATACAATATAGTGTAATATAAAAAGACAATGTTGCTACAACTTCATAAATCTGAAGGTCGTAACATGTAACAACATGTTAATTATAAGAAACATATATTCATTTTATAACCAAATATCTATATATGTATTTGTTGAACCTGAAATGGAACTTGAATCTACAGAACAATACTTCCATCCAGTGGTCAAAATGCTTAATTACAACAATGTATTCTTAAAGCTTTTCATGGATCCTGTTAAACAAATGTGGCAATGTCTAAATCACATAAAGTCAAATAATCTTTGTGAATAGTAAATAAGTAAAAAAATGAGATTAATGTGTGCTGACAACATGAATAATATTTTAAATGTATATAAAAATATGAATATCAATATAAATATGTGAATATGTAGAAAATATAAACAATGTATCTAATAAATATATATAATAAGTATAACATAATAAGATCTTCCTTTAAAATATATATATATATATCTAAAATGATGTTGATGATGTTTGTGCTTTTTCTTCAGTAATAAAGTACAGGCTTCACAAACGGTGGTGAGAAAGGTTATATTTTAGTGACTCGGTGTAAAAGATAAACTTAAAACCTTCAGTATTACTCTGCATATTCATGTCAGTGTACTGCCTGATCGGCTTGCCATAGCATATGTATAAAGCAGGTGACATTACAGTAGATTAGGTCATCTGAGCCACAGTTTCATAAACTGGAAATAAAAGGAAAACAATGTGGCAGTAATAGGAAATGAAGGTCAAAACACGGTGACATTTTACTGCAAGTGGTTTCCTCTTGGAAAGTGATTGCATGTTAGTGAGTCCAGCAAAACCACTGGCAGTTTACCCTAGCTTGTTCTTGGCAGACATAGCTTTACCATGGAAAACTTGATTAAACCTGATTGATAGATATTATGGAAATTAAAATGCTTTTCCCCAATATACTGTGTGTACAGTGAAAGGAAATGTGCAAGGCCAAACAACAGTTTTCAAAATAATATGCTTGCTTTGCAAGAACAGTTATGTTCAGCTTAGATATTAATAACATATAGCTGTGGGCAATACTGTAAATGCATCCTGTTATAGAAAAAAAGGAAGTTGACTTCTTGGATTTCAAATGCAGAAACAAATAAATAAGTAATATGCAGACAGGTCAAGTGACGCAAAGATGATGTGGAGAGACATTTGTGAAGTCTTCAGATACAGCGAGAACCAAAAAAGGGCATGAAGTAACCATGGACTTTTTCATGACACAGACAGAAACCAGAAGAACAAGTCACAAGGTCATTAAAAGTAACATTGGATGAAAAGAGTATATAAACTGAACAGTGTTTCATTCAGTGGTGACATCTTAGACTGTGTGTGCCTGGTCTATTCATCTGTCTAGCTGTGTTAGAATTGAAATAACTGTTTGGCAAGAATTTGTTCTGAGACAAAGTATAACAGATACAGTAGTACGGAGTTTGTCTGGTGTATTTTTGGACATTTTCTTCAGTGGTGACATTTCTTCACTGATTTTGCACTATGAGAGAATTATTTTTTTTATTTTAGCTGTTACTCTGGTCATGTAATGTTTAAACTCTATTAAGTTAATTTTTCTGTGAATTGTGTTTTAATTTTTATCGATGTAGGCGAGTACTTTGGAGACTAGCGTACTTTTACTTTTTACATGTACTAAGTACTGTTAGTGTCTTGCTGTGTATCATTGTGCTGAATTATCAGTTCTATTTTGTGTTTCTTCTTTGCTTTCTGAATGTGTCCGTTAAAGTCCACATGATGATGTCATACTCGTCTGCCTTCAGAACCTGAAGGTATGTTGCTGTGCTTAACTTCAGCTTTCATCATCCAACCTTTGTTACTTCAGATATTTACTTTACCCCAGGAAATTCAAGGACTAAGTATCCAAAACTCTGAAGACAGAATACATTAATTTAGTTTTTAACATTTGGGAACATTTGACACCATTATGGTCTTTACTCGTATCAGTCTTCCTTAAGAATGGTGCCATGCTCTGATAACCTAGTTCTTGACTGCACTTTGTGCTTTTGGCATTTGAATGTGCATTTTGTCTCTTGGTACAAGAAATGATGATAATGCTGTTTTCTTTGGAGGAGACAAGGATCTCACCATATGCTTGCTTTTCTTTTGGTTCACAACTGCTGTCCTGATCCTTATTTCTTAGAATGAAGTGGGCAGTGTAGTAGTTCGACATTTAGATTTGCTGATTCACAGCTTCAGGGGTCCAGGGCTCAAGCCTAACCAAGGTGGCTTTTTAAAAGGTCGATCCTGCCTGCTGTGCCTGGTAGACATCTTTGAGTAGGTTACAGAATTACTAGGTGAAGGAAGATACAGTGGATATAAAAAGTTCACACACCCCTGTTAAAATGCCAGGTTTTTGTGATATACCACCACCTTTAATGTGACCTATAACCTGTACAATTCAATTGAAAAACAAATAAATCTGTTAGGGGAAAAAATATAATTTTTTTTTTTAAAAAGTGCAATACGCTGGTTGGAAATGCATAAGTGTGCACATTCTTAAACTAATACTTTGTTGTGTGTGTACACCTTTAAACTAATACTCTGTTGAAGCACATTCTGATTTAATTACAGCATTCAGTCTTCTTGGGTTCACACCTGCCATCAGTTAGAGACTCTGATTAACCCCAAATAAAGTTCAGCTGTCCTAGTAGGGTTTTCCTGACATTTACTCACTTGCCTGTTACAGCAAAAGCCATGGTTCACAGAGAGCTTACAAAGCATCAAAGGGATCTCATTGTTGAAAGAACTCAGTCAGGAGAAGGGTACAAAAAATTTCCGCAGCATTGGATATACCATGGAACAAAGTGAAGACGGTCATCAGAAAGTGGAGAAAATATGGGACAGCAGTGATGTTGCAAAGAATTGGACGTCCCTCCAAAATTGATGATGACAAAACTGGTCAGGGAGGCTGCCAAGAGACCTACAGCAACAATGAAGGAGCTGCAGGAATTTCTGGCAAGTATTGGTTATGTACTACATGTGACAACAATCTCCTGTATTCTCCATATATCTGGACTATGGGGTAGGGTTACAAAACGGAAGCCTTTTCTTACACAGAAAAACATCCAGGCCCAGCTAAAATTTGCAAAACAATACATCACGTCTCCCAAAAGCATGTGAGAAAATGTGTGTTATAGTCTGATGAGACCGAGGTTGAACTTTTTGGCCACAATTCCAAAAGGTACGCTTGATATGAACAGTTCTAAATACCAGTCACTTTTGGCAAAAAACCTTCAGGCATCTGCTAGAAAGCTGAAGAGGAACTGAACCCTTGAACACGACAATGACTCCAAGCATACATCCAGATCAACAAAAGAATAGCTTCAACTGAAGAAAATTAAAGTTTTGGAATGGCCGAGCCAGAGCCCAAACCTAAATCCAATAGAAAATCTGTGGAGTGACCTGAAGAGGGCTGTGCACAAGAGATACCCTCGCAATCTAACAGATTTGGTGCGCTTTTGCAGGGAACAGTGGGCATAAATTGCCAAGATGTGCCATGCTGATAGACTCGTACCCAAAAAGACTGAATGCTGTAATTAAATCAAAAGGTGCTTCAACAAAGTATTAGTTTAAGGGTGCGCACACTTATGCAACCAGCGTATTGTGCATTTTTTTATTTTTTTTGATATTTTTCCCCCTAACAGGTTTGTTTGTTTTTCAATTGAATTGTACAGGTTATAGGTCACATTAAAAGTGGGAAAAGTTTTGAAATGATTTATTGTGGTCTCATTTTTTATAGCACAAAAAATTGACATTTTAACAGGGGTGTGTAAACTTTTTATATCCACTGTACTTTTGTGTACTGCTTACCTTGACCTGTAAAGGCCTTTAGTATCTCCTATTCCAGCATTACTGAGAAATTAGCCCATTTAAACATGAAACCTGTATGTAACCCAGTGGATACTGAATTGGATTACTGACAGAAAAGTACTCCTTCAGGGTTGTTGGCACACACTTCTGATAAAGACTCACTTAGAAAATGGAGTTCCTCAGAGCTCTTTGCTGTAACCACTACTTTTTGACAAATACTTTGTTGATAATCCAAGTTGAGATGGGCTGCTTCTGGCTGACCAGATTTGCAAATCAGCAAACTGAGAGGCATTATTAACTCACCCGAAGACAGACACATCCTTCAACGAGGCTTAACCTGCACCATTTCCTTGTGCCAAGACTGTGGTCCCAAACTAAATGTAGAAAGCGTAGCATGGTATCTTTTGGGGAACATGAGTATCCTTGCACCTGCAATGTTAGTGACACCTTACTGAAGTTAGATACTTTTATCTTAGATCTAGGCAGATTTGTAAGTAATGAAATCTCCTGCCATCACGTTTGTTATCAGAAAATCATTATTGCAAGCCCATCTGATCAGCAAATGCATGTCCTCTGAGGTCTAATGAAACCCAGAATCTGTGACAATGTCCCCAAATCAGGAGCAGCTTTGTTTAAATATTGATACTGTTGACTTAGAATGCTGACAGGCTGAGAAAGCTTGGAAGTAACATGCAATATACATAGTAAAAGAAATTTGCCAAGTGTAATGCTTGCCAATATTTGTGGACGGTAATAACCTTCTTTTCTCAAAAAGCCACACATTTTTGGAAGGTTAGAGCAAATTTCTGAACTAAAAACATTAATGTCCCTGAAAATGAGAGGCGCCTGAGAGAGCTGTGGTTGTGCTTTTGTTCTAATGCATATTGAGATTTTCGCACTGTACCAGCATATAGATTGATTCCAGTGTTGCAGTGTTCAGCAGGTACATTGCTTGATACTGCTGCCATCTACTGGTGTATTGCTTTTGTAGCCTTTTTCTCATATTAGACTACCAGCAGAGGAATTGAATAGTTTCAAATTCATGTACTTAAACTTCTAACGTCCTGTGGATAACTTCTGGAAAATAGAAATATATTATTGTATTACTCCTGCACAACACTTGCATCTTACAGCATATATAAAATTGTACTGAGTTCATTGACACCAGCTTGCAGTTGTTACGTTTTTGTTAACTAGAGAAAGCACATTGATAAAGGTACCTCTTTTGTAGGGGAGACATGGAAATACTGGGTATGTGTCCTGCTCCTCTTTATTTGTTAATTTATTAACTTGGGAAGGACAACTGCGAGAAGTGCCTCTCTTCTGGGTTGTCTTGTAAATATTAGTCTTTTGAAGTGATTTGCTTGAGTTTCACAGTGGGTATATGCAGATTAAGGGAGCAGTACTTGGATTAGGACTATATTTTGTTGCTTGTCTTTTTGGACTATGTGGACTCTGAGACCCTGGTCTGGGAGGTGGATAGAAATTCCCCATGTGACTGTCATGGGGTCATTCCTCTTATTCTACAGGGTATTTGATACACTATTAATATTATTAGGGTATTTGATGATTTGGTACACTGATAAAAAAGACCACTACTTCCACCTACCAAACCAGCATAAAAATAATCCCCAAAAATTCTGGTCCTCCAACTATTGCACCCAAGCTCTCAAAGCAGTCCATCCCCTGACCCACAAAAAACCCAATTGAAGTTGCTACCCTCTTCAATTCCTACTTCAGTGACACCATAGATAACCTAACCACCACTTTTCCTGCAGTTAACAGCACCACCACCAAGACAGCTGATGACCAAATCCTCTCAGAAAACAAGTCTACCCTTAACCCTAACCTAAAATTCTCCTCCATACCCACCAACACAATAAAACACTTTTACTTAAGCTAAAACCCTGTACTCTTGCCCCTGACAATCTAGCACCACACTTCTGCAACTAGCAGCAAACTCTATAGCTTATCCCATCAGTATAGTAATTAACAGATCAATTAAAGAATCCCTTGTCCCAGACATCTGGAAAAAAACATTCATTCTCCCCTTACACAAAGGTGGCACCAACACAGACACCACAAACTTTCGACCCATAGCAATTCTCTCAACCCTCTCTAAAATACTGGAAAAATGCATCCATGCCCAACTCCTCAACCACCTGCATGAAGATCAAATTTTATCACCCACTCAGCATGGTTTCAGACCAGGACACATCACCACTACCGCCCTCCTATCCTTCCTTGATACAGTTAACCGGGCACAGGATTCTGGTAAAATAATTGCTTCACTTTTCCTTGACCCCTCCAAAGCTTTTGATACCATTTCCCACACTATCCTCCTCTCCAAACTATCCACCCTCCACATTTCTCCCCCTACCCTACAATGGTTCAACAGCTATCTCTCCAATAGGCAGCAATCCACCAAATGGCAACAGTCTTACTCTCCCTTCCTCGATACTTCCACAGGGGTACCCCAAGGCTCCATACTTGGTCCTCTCTTATTTAGCATCTTTATTAACAACTTTCACACCACTCTCCCACAATGCTCAGTAATCCAGTATGCTGATGACTCTACAATAATATGCACTGCAAATTCCAGCTCTGAACTCCAGCAAATTACCCAGAGTACTGTCACATCTACTAAACCTTGGATGCTTAACAATCATCTTGCCCTAAATCCCAAAAAACTAAACTAGTAATTTTTGCTCCTAGGAAAACCACTCCATTTGATAAAAAACTCTTCACTATACAAGCCCAAGACAATACCACTATAGAAGTTTTCCCACACACTAAATTACTAGGCATTATTATAGATGAAAACCTTAACTTTGACCTACACATAAACAATAACATTAAAAAACACACCCAAAGCTTGGTATTCTCTACAGGCACCAGCACTTTCTTAGCCTCTCTACTAGACATACCCTTGCACCTACCTTTTTATTACCCTGTCTCCTTTATGGTGCCCCTCTCCAAACCAATATCCAAAATTCTACAAACTCCAAACTTGCTATGTGTTACAACAGAATAGCAAAATTTGCCACCAAGGCCAAATTCTCATCCCACCACTATAAGTCACTGAAACAATTAGGGTGGCTGGAACTCCCCCACCATCTCTCATTCACCCAACTAACTACTGTGCACAAAGTAATCTACAGACCCACCGACTGTCCTGCTCTCTCAACTCTACTTGCCAAATACCATCCCAACAGGCATCTAAGACCTGAAAATCATCCACTTCTAAAAGTAGATAAGCCCACCTTACCTGCTGGTCAACTCCTCTATTCCTTCACTGTCATACATATTTTTAAGGTGACAGTTGATCTGTTTGTTTATTTTACCTTAGTGCTATAA
Source organism: Protopterus annectens (assembly GCF_019279795.1). NCBI lineage: Eukaryota > Metazoa > Chordata > Ceratodontiformes > Protopteridae > Protopterus > Protopterus annectens. Next base: position 935,426,401 of record NC_056725.1, on the reverse strand, counting down.
TTTGGGATGCCTGAAACATTTTCTACTTACCACTGGGTATTAATGACTTGGTTTCTATTTTGCCTGTTTTAAAGAAGAGGGCTTTGAATTTCTAAATTATTTAACTGTATTTTTAGTTGGAATTTTTATCTTGCATAACTTGCTACATAATACGTTTTTATATAAAATGTGCTTGTATATTTTTTGCATGTATATCTAAGTTTGATATTGTACAAAAGAATATTTTTCTGTTTAAGAAAATATAGAGGTAACAACAAGATTCATTTTAATTGCCATCCTAAATTTTAAGTTGCTTTACTTAATAGTTGATTAAGTAATTTTTAAGTATTTAAGCAAGTGATTCTGAGTATGACGTTGTTGTGAAGACGTCCCGAGTTTGTGGTAGGGATGAAAGCGCTTAACCTGTATTTATTAAGGTTCTGCTAGTTTTATTTGCTTGGACGCTTGTTTTTTTATACAGAATATGTGCTTTTCTAGGAGTATGGAGCTTATGGTGTGAAACTACCAAAGAGACAATTTTGTTCATTTACTTTAGAGTGCATCACTGACAGGGCAGTTAACAAAAAGGAGATGGAGCAAAGGTGCAAAAGAGTGAAACAATTCCACTTTCGAGCCACAGATGTGGGCTGTAGTAAATTGTATAGTTTACAGCTGCATCAGATGTAGTCATGCGCCCCCATGAGTGCTACTTACTTCATAATTAGCTGCAAGAAGCTTGGGTGTGGTTCAGAGGAACTGATTCAGTCATGAAAAGTATTATAAAGTAGCTCGTCTGAGTCATAAGCAGCTGTAAGCTGGCAGGGCATTGTTTGGAAATAGTGTACAAAGCAAAGATCTCTGAATAAATGAGGAATATGCACAAACAGAGTAAATTGTTTAAAGGATTAATGTTTCCTATTTAAGAGAAGTAGAGGTTGTGACACTTGGTTTCAAGGTAATGTGCATCAAGTGTCACAACAATGGTATTATAGTTAATATCTATGAAAGAATTAGAACAGCCACACCCCACTGAAGATTTCAGATTGCTGTTTAGGTAGTCAGAATTCTGCAGCATGATATGAAATGAACTATTGATACAATTCAGAAATTTGGCTTGTAGGAGTCTGAACTTTGTATACACTCATGTCCATGCACACTCACGCACGCTCACATGTACTCTCACCCACTTGCATCCATGCACTTGCAAACTCGCGTACATGCACATGCAAATACTCCCATACACATACCAATGGATACTTGCAGACATCCGGGAAGACACACATGCACGCACATTTTATCTCTGATGTCCCTTTCCTGAGACACAGCATTATTTAATATTATAAAAAAAAAAAAAGGAATCTGAGCCAGGAACTGGGTGCACAGTTCATGACACTTAAAGTGGGGGCCAAATCTTCCTGTGGTTCCGGCACACTTGGCTAGTTAACTTAGTCACAGTGAATGGTTACTATTTCTGAACCTGCGACCAATAAAACAGTCAAACAATGTGCCACCTGTTTTGTACTACACAAAAGGCCCGGAATGCAACTGAAGACACTCAACAAAGTCACATAATGGCATACAATCAACAGAAATTAAGTTGCTTCATGGGAGAATGAACTGTAGGTAAATATGCTGTGGTCTGAGATGATGAAATGAAGGAGAAACAATGAAAATACAAGAACCGAGTGCATACAAACAGCTGCACAATATAAGATCGTCAATTATGTATTTAAAAAATTTCATTGAACATTTCAAAACATTTTTGAATTTGTAGGACCAGTCCCTCAATAAAATAATGGTGATGCTTATCTTTTTGCACAGAGCAGAGCGAGATCAGGTTTGCAAATGTCTGATAATGAAACACACCCTGTAGGCAACACCAGCAAAGAAAAGAAATTCCAGATTTCAAGGAGGTGCTTTTAATCACCTTATAGGAATGGGAGGGTATGAAGGAGCAGTGAAATCACAGAATGGGTGGATCTCTGCATTTTCTCTGTAGAATATATTGTAAATATAGACGTGCTGATATCAGTTTGGGGGGAGGGAACTTAAGCAAACTATGGGTAGTAGTAGCAGTCATGACGTCAGCATTTTGGAGACTCCAGCAAGCTTTTCTATGGCTCTAGAGTTGTTTTTTCAAAGTGAAACTGTAACAGTACTTTTGGTGTCAAACAGTTGGGTTAACAGTTTTAAAAAATCTGCATTACTAATTGCTGTTAACAGGATCGGAAAACAGGGATGAAAATGAAGTGTAGAAATGTTGAGCATTTCTGAATGGAATCCCGTTTGTTCCCTTTAAACAGTAGGTGTGGAAAAGAATTGATAATGTTCACACGGATGAGGCAGTGACTACTTTTTTTCTGTATGACTGCTTCCCTGCTGTTACAGGTTCTTCCTAAATGTTAATTTAAATATATGTGAAGTTTTAATAACTTGCTTGTTTAAGCTGTTGAATATTTTCTAAGGACTTGAATTCAGTGATTCCTTGCAAGTTTAAGTGACCTGAATGCTAAATAAAGTGATTAAAAAAAAAATCGACACGTTTATTGGTGACCATTCCATGAAAAATTGTGTCTTTCTCATCACAGTTTTCAGTAATTTGTTTTATTTAAGGTATTCTGGAATTACATTTTACTCTGCCTTATTTTGCAATTCATTTAAGGAGACTTTCAGAATAAAAACATCTACACAAGCCAGCACACACAATCTCAGAGGTGTAGCTTGCAGTTCTGGTGCCTGTGCTTTTTCACAATCTGGCACCCTCCTCATCGTCAAGTGGGGGAAGGGTCCTCTCATACTTGAGGGCTACCCCCAAAAAAAAAAAAAAAACAAGATCTTATGCTGCTTGAAGACAAAACAAAACTTCTCCTTTTTTAAACAGTAGCAAACTGCTTGCTATGTTTTATACCACTGATGAAGCAGTAAGGCACTTTGAGCATGCTCTTAGACAGTAAGAAAATCTGTGGTATTTTTTAGAATAATTCCTTTCAACACTGGAGTTTGGGGACCAGTGTCCACCTGTGTCGCTAAGTCTCATCACACATTTTAGATATGAGTGAATGTTTTGATGGACTTGTCATTTTGGTCAAAGAACTACTACTAGAGTGTAAAATCACAGATATAGAATTCTTCTTATATATATATATTTGTTTTGTTTATCATCCACCAAATGATACAAATCAATTAGATGTTTTCATTCAACATAAGTGTTTTTTTTTACTGTCATGGTTAATTATTCATGATCATTCACGGGTACATGTTTTTTTCCTAAAGGGGACAACTATACATTTCTTAGCATTGAGCTTGAACCAATGGCTGTGGCACCAAGCATCTGTTTCTGTAAGGCCCTTTTGTAGAGTATCCACATCATTTGGGGATTCAATAATGGCTCCCAGTTTGCAGTCATCTGTGAACTTTGTGAGCCAGAGTCCCTTAGTGTTGGCCTGTACTTCAGAAAAGTAGATGCCAAACAAGAGTGGTCCCAGGACTGAACCCTGAGGTACTTCACTTGTCTGGAGCTGGATTTGGAGTCTGCTACATTTACAGTGTGGGTTCTGTCAGTAAGCCAGTTGGCAACCTATTGAGTGATGTAGGGATTAATGCCCAGCTTAGTAAGTCTGTCTATGATTCCAGAGTGGGGGACAGTGCCAAAGGCCTTGGCGAGGTCCAGATAGGCTGTGTAGACTGCCTTACCCTCATCCACAGCTCTGGAGACTGATTCGAAGAAGTAACTCAGGTTCAGGAGACAAGATCAACCCTTCACGAACCCAAACAGGTGGGGTCCAATGTTTGAAGGTTGCCCATGTCTTTGTTTATAAGTTCCATGATAATACGTTCCATGGCCTTGCAGATCAGGCTCGTCAGACTGATAGGGCGGTAGTTCCCAGGATCCAAGGTGGATCCCCTCTTCTGGAGTGAGATAACTGTAGCTGTGCGCCACTCAATGGACACGAACCCTGAGGTGAGGCTATGATTAAACATGACACTTGGGTGAGGTGCCAGTTCATTTTGTAGTTCATGTAATACACAGCCCGGGATGTCATCTGTTCCCATGGATGCTGTATTCTTAGCTTTGGAGAATGCATTTTTTTACCTGTGTGGCCGTTATTACTGGAATTTATCAATCTTCCGGTATTGAGATGAGCTGTTTAGGGGGTGAGAGGGGGGTGAAGTTGGCACTGAATTGATCTACCACAATACTGGCAATATCCTTTGGAGCAGTATATTTAATGCCATTCTGTTGTAGCTCAGAGCAGATCTGAGCATTGCCATTTAGATTCTTGACATAGTTATAAAATGCCTTGTGGTTGTCTTTGGAATCTTTGGCAATTTTATTTTCATAACTAGCTTTGGAGGATTTTCTGAGGGATCTCAGCTTCTTACTGAGGCTGGTAAGGGAGTTTTTCAGAGTTTCTTGCATCCTGGGATTTTCCTGTTTTCTGCAACAGTTTCTTCCTTTTGTTGTAAAGTTTGTTTATGGCAGGGGACCACCAGATTGGCTTTATATTTTTTGGAGGAGAGCATCTTGGTTCTATTTGGGATGGCATGATTCATGTATGAGTGGATGTGCTCGTACAGTGTCTTAGTATAGAATTCAGCGGTCGAACTTTCAGTTCAGTTATAAAGTTGTTTTTGATTACTGAACACTTGTACAGTTTAACAGTTTTTAGTATTTTATTTTTTGTTTTTATTGTTCTTTTTAAGTCTATTTATATATGTACCTTGAATTCATTACTATTTCCTGTTCTGTTTTAAACAAGAGTGAACTTAAACTGAATCTAGTCCACTGTCGTCATTGGACTTCCTTGGTCAGCTGATTCAGCAGGATGAAGTCCTGACTGTGGTCTGCAGTCTAGAAAACCCAAATTCAAGTTGCACCTCAGGCACTGAAAGAATCTTGATGGGGAGGAGTGGAATGTGTGGCCTTTGTCAGCCCACCAATCCTGAGGATGGAGCGTGGCTGTTCTTGGTCAGCTGAGCTGGTGCCATTGTGGAGATCCATGAGGACAGTATCTGTAGACTCTGAGGACATGGGCTGGGTGTTACAAGATGATGTCAGTATTACATGTTGTCATGTGTACACTAGAGCAAATGTGCCAATAGAGGGATGTAGGAGACTCTTGCAGTGACACAGGTGCTCATGTCAGCCAACAGTGGGTGGGTATCGCTGTAGATGAAATGCTCCTTGACTTTGAGCAGCATGATGTGAGGCTGTTGCTCCTCCTGGTGTGTCAGAAAATGTAGTGCTTGAGGATATAAAGTCCTACATAGCAAGTTAGTGATTTTGTCTTGTAATTACTCATCCTGTTGCCATAGCTTGCCATCTGTCTTCCAAAGTAAGGCTTGCAAGTCAGCTTGGATGCATTCTTGCTTCCACATATGCTAGACAAACCGTGGAAGTCACTGTTTTATTCCCTAATAGACATTACTCCAGCCTTTCCTCCTGAGATGGATAAGTCAGTATCAGATACTTTATTCCCATCTCCTCCAGTGCCTGCACTGCTAATCAAATTAGTGTTGCGTGTGTCATAGTTTTGGCGTTGTCCCTGTACATCACATAATTAGTGTGAAGAATTTGTTTGATTTGGGCTTCTTTTGTTTTGCATTTGAATTTTGTGCTCCAGGCACTTCTGAGCTTTTTGACCTTGCAAACAACAGAACTTTCAGTGATCACTAACTTAAGTTGAATGTCACTATCAGTAGGGAAGCCTCTTTGGCTTTTATAAATGATTAGATGTCCCTTAGCAAAGCACCGTCTCTGACATTGGTAACTTGTTAGCTCCTGATGAGTCAGGAAGCTCGAGTTGCCCTTGTTGAAATATCTTTGCTAATGCAAGAAAAGGCTACTGCATTATCTGTGTGCCATTATTTTCTACATTTCTGGCATAATGAAAATGTTCTCAACTAGTCCATGCAACTCCCTGTTTTCTTTGCTGGGGTAAAAGCCTGGTGATGAGTGCCCTTTACCTTAAATGTGCTTTGCCTGATCAGTGGGGTACCTGAATTCAGGAAAGTGAATCAGCTGTTCATCTCCTTTGCTTTATGAAGAGGGAAAATGCCACTTCAGATGGAGAATAGATGCTTCTAGTGCTTGTTTCAGAAATGTTTCCACTGCAGCCATTCCTTGGTGTGGCCATTTGGTCCTTAGTTCACCTCTTCACTGTGCATTATTGCTTGGAATATAATTCCATGTGTTGGACCTCCTTTGATACCTTGGGGCTTCAGGACTGTACCACTTAAATGCTTGCCTTTAAACCTTCCTTTGGCTACAGCATCCTGGGAACTGCTTCTCAGCAATTACTGACTGCAGAAGGCTCCACTCATACATAAACTGATACTGTGCATCTATTACACCCAGCTGTGGAAGCCTCCCTCAGTGGTACTGGTTGCAGTAGTGCTTTGCTCATGTCTGCATAGCATTACCATGCTAGGTGGATTTACGTGTTAGTTGGACAGTTACACATGTTCTTTATGTGCTTGTATATTTTTCTTGCTCGTCTTTTCCTGTTTTGCGGTATGTACCCTTGCTCGTTGGATAAGTGTCAGAACAAATCGTGCAGGGGCTGTGCATGTCCTCACCTGATGGCCCCTTGTTTCCCATGTGGACAGGTTTGCACCCCTCTCTTATTTTAACAAACCTCAAGATGCTACACCATATAGTAACTGGCAAAAAACCTTTTCAAGTTTTTTCAGTGTTCAGTCAAGACAGACTGTGTCTTTTCATGGTCAATGTATTTAATACCACTTCCTTCACCAGGTGAAGCACATCCTTGTCAGTTTGCTGCAGCCGATAGTTTTGTACATTTCCTGAGTCATTTAAGCACAGCCCTCCAGGAATTAACTCGTGATATGTTTGTATGGAGTGCCAACCCTGTTGTGCATTTGCTGTCTTTTTTGTTGCAAAGCATTAAGATTTGGGGAGCTACTGACTTGGCACGACTTATAACATGCAGGGTTCCATAATAACAGAAAAGACTCTGCAGCTTGGGATTTTTGCTTTGGGAAAATTGCACTGAAGTGGTCTAGAGATTTATAGTTTTCTAAGCATTGGAGATAATTGTGCTGGATTAGTTTGATGTAATTTTACATTTTTATCTGGGTTTCTGAGATCTGTGCCTTACTCTGTTTTCGGAAGTGTGATTAATCAACATCTTAGCTGAGTTTTATTTGATATAGAAAGTTTTAATTTATACGTTAAAGAAAAGGAAGAGATTGTTTTACAAAGGCGTACAGGGTTTCCGCCTAAGAAACGCCTTTGTGTACTTTTGTAGTTTAATATGACTTTATAACACAGCTGCAGTGCACTTTGGTTATTCTGCAGCTCACAACATACAGAAACGTCATGGTGATCCCTTGAAGACAGTGCAGTGTCCAGGTTTAGAGTGCTCCAGGTTTTGTGGAAAGCTTTCTGGCATTCCAGTAAGTCATCTACCACAGTCAGTCATTGAATATTGACATTTTAGTACACAGGCTTTTTTCCCTTGGGGTCATCGTAGTTTCATTTTTGGGCGTTATTTCTGCTTCAGATTTGGGGTATATTTCCAGAATGCTTGCTTGTTATATCCTGCTGTACATCTATGGAAGGAAAGGGGGTAACCAGTTTTGTATTCTTTCGAGACTTTTTAGGAGTGCTCACCCACTTTGGAACCTATTGCAATTTTTTTTTTGCACTATTGGATTTGACTACTTTTTGAGCAGGCTGCAATTTATGACTTTCACTTACCTTTTAACGGAAAGTGTTGTTTGCCATCTCTTCTCCTTTTTAAACTATGAGATTTATTGTTTGCAGTATGGGTGTGATAGCCTGTGATTTATTTTGTAATAACTTTTATTATAAATCATTCAGCTTAAAAATTAACAGTAGTAAAAATACCACTAACAATACTGTCCATTGGAGGACAAAGAAATCAAACTTAAAAGAATAGGATATCTGAATAGTCATTTTAACATGCAGCTGTAACATCTTATAGCAGTTTCATCTAATATGCTAGTTAAGTTCTCAGTATTGTAATAATTTTGTCAGATAGTCACAATGTGATCAGAACTTCCTGAACATGGCATTACTGTTGCTATTATAAGCCAATGGAAATGTTATGATGATAAAATAAAAAGCCTGTCTGCATTAGTTTGTACAAGTATGAGTCATATCATCCTAGAAAAAAAACATCTTAATCAGAATACTAACATAATCTCTGTTAGTGATCCTTACCTTCTACCTGCTGTGCCTCTAGAAAATTGTAACTTACAAATTTGTCATATATCCATCCCTGCTCAGACAATGTGTAACAAGCCAGTCAAATACTGTAAAGAAGTTCCAGATAATTCTGGAGTTTCATTGCTGTAAACTCTAGTCTTTGAGTGCATAAATTAGCTGCCCCCGTCTTCAGATTATAGATGACCAATAACCAATAACAGTGCAGGACTCCACTTATTTTAATCCTATGTGTTGTCTCATTTCTTCTTTGCAACTCATTTCATAGCTGAAAAGGGTAAACTGACCAACCCACTGTCCTGGGCATCAAATAGCAATAAATAAGTGTAATGTGTTGCCCTTCTCCTAAAAATCAGCACCGGGTCCTTGTTTACAGATCTGCACTTGCCCGTTCAACCTCTTCGCAAAGAAAGTTGAAACAACAAGTCCAAACAGTGAAGCCCCCAGAAACATGGAACCATAAGTTATGGTGTCTTCCTTGTTAGTAAGTATAGTGGTGTGTATCCCCACCTGTCATGTGGGAGACTGGGGTTTGATTCCCCTGTGGGGATTAAGTGGAATATTTTGCTTTGGACTTGGCATAATGGTTAAGGTGTTTACCTCACAGAAACAAGGTACAGGGTTTGATTCTCACATTTGAGGGAGATTTTCTAGGGTTAAAATGGCCTGCGCAGGTAGTAGCGAGTCTTGTACATACCTATGAACAACCAGGCTTGCTTCCTTAAGTTAGTCTGCAAACAAGATCACAAGAGTCACTTCTGAGAAGTGCTGTACTTTCTGTTTCTGCTGCAGCTTATTGTTGACTAGGGGCAATGTGTCTGGCATTTTCTTTATAACCAGTGCCTGAGAACCTGCAGTACTCCGTGAGTGTTGCTAATTGCCTGAGTTTTCCATTTCCTCATCACTTCCATCATCTTCTGTGGATACCAAAATTAACATGTCCTTGTAGAATACTTTATCTCCATCTCAGGATCCTCCATCCTTTCCTGAAGTTCTAACCAATAAGTACGTTCTCAACTCCTTTGCATATCACTGTAAATTAAAAGTAGTGATGGAAAGGGAAGACAATGCTTTCTGAGTATCCAGTATTCTTCCATGTGGTTTTCAGTCCTCTATTTTCCCTTCTGTTTTATTCTTGTTTGTTTTAGCATACTCCAGGGAAAGTTGCATATCTGTAGACATAACAAGACTAGAAGCTGTTGGTTCAGCTCAGTGTGCTAATGGGGCAGCCCTACTCTCCGGCTTCCTTATGATACTGGTGTTTGCCTTTTTATTATTAATAGCTTTCCATTTAGACAGCATTCATAATCAAGTAATTATACTACTCAGCTAACTGGATGCAAGGGCAGCACAGATTTAGCTGTCAGAATAAGAATTATTTATATTGGAGGGGGAAAGGATGGAACTCCAAGCCCTAGCTTGGATACTAAACTTACGGGTATTTATTCACTGCCTTTGTTGACAAAATCAAAAAGCAATACATGGGGTTATTTAAAGAAAATGAAACTGTGTGCTCATGTAGGTGGAATCGAGTGTATGTGATACAGATAGACTGTCCTTAACAGGACTCATTTCTAGTGCACATCACAGCATGTCATAGTGTCATGTACTTGCAGGTCTGAGAAGGTGAGAGTCCTGCTGCTGACATTGTAGTGCAGTGTGACCAGTGGGGTGTGTTTATAATATAGACTGTTATTTTAGCAGATAGATGTTTTTTCCATATGTACAAAATGCGAGACAGTCAAGAACATTTGTTTGCCCATCTAGTAAACTGTCACAATTACTGGACTGCTGACCACAGGTGTTCATTGTCTGGATGTGTAATTGCTAGACACCTGTTTTGCTTTTAATGGCCTTCATTATTCAAAAAAAAATTGGCAGATGGAGTGACTGTTCCTTCCTGTAGTTGTAACTATATGTTGTAGTGTGCTGCTGTTTTGGTCAGTATACATTTCATAGATTCAGTACCTACTGTAAATTTTTAACTCAATGTTTAAAAATGACATACATATTTTTAAGGTGACAGTTCATCTGTTTGTTTATTTAACCTTAGTGCTATAATTTGGGATGCCTTAAACATTTTCCAGTCTCTCTTTTTGAGGCCTTTACTATATATGCAGGCTAACATATTCAAAATATTTGTTGTGCATTCGTAGCCATCCTGTACCCCCTGATTCCCATTATTAGTCTGTCAGACCCATAATATGCTCACAAGTGTCTAATGTGCCATCGTCTTTTTCAAGTGGTATAGTGTTCCGTGATTGTCAGCCGTTGTAAGAATGCAGTGATATGTATAGGCTTGGACTTTCCTCCTGACAGCTTTGTGTTGTTAGCTCCTCCATTTTAGCTGATGTAGACCACATGTAGCTACCCAATTTCAGCAGGCTGTTCTATGTGGAAGTAATGAAGGCTGCATTTAAGGTTCCTCCTAACACCAGTTACTGCCACATACTTGCCTCTGGAGGAGAAGGGCTTTCATTTAAAACCTGAGTGATTGTCACGTTGCTTGTCTTTTGATGACCCCTTTAGATTTCTAGGTTCATGTCACTATAACAGCAATTGAAGCTGTACGTGGTTTATCAGGCTAGCTTTATCTGTTTAACTTTAAAATAGAACCATTTCCTGTTTTATAGTTGATGCCTGCAGAAATGCAGAACTATATTTCTGTGCTGCACATCTGTCCAAATTTGTTTTGGGATATCTTGTAAGGAAGCATTTATATCTTGTCTGTTAGTTGTGTTTGTACAGCAGATTTTCACGGTGACATAGAAGACATCGTTTGAGGTTCCATATAAAGCTCACTCCTGCTTTTTTGCCATCTGTAGCCAGCCATAACTGCTGTTACTCTTGAAGTCTGGTGTTAGTTTATTCCCCAGAAAGGAAGCAGGCTAGATCCCAATGTTCTTTACCTCTGATGCTCAGCAAGGGCATCTGTTCATGTTCGTAGACAGGGAACTGCAACATTGCTTTATTTCTTTAGTTCTAAATTTCATTTAGCTGGTGCTAAGTTGTTAAATTCCAAATCTTTCAGTTGGAACAATTTCTGTTTTGAGACTGCGTGTCAACCATATCTTTGCATCAGTAAGTAACACTGCAGCTGACATACCTGAAAAAGTTAAATATATGTTGAACTTTGCGAATATTTTAAGATTGCACAGGAAGAATAGTCCTCAGTCATTGATAAACCTTCCTTATCCACCTGGCAGCATGCAGCAGTAACAAGGTCACAAGGGAACTGCACACACATTTATTTTTTAAGTTTGATAAATGTCATTTTTCTTGCTGTTTGTTTCCTGCAGAAGTGTCTTTCAGGTAGAGCTGCCTGACCTCTTTGTAGACCGCATTTCTTGCGGCATGAAATTTCTATATATATGAAGTGTATTTAGTTCTGATCTTCAGGTTGGGTCATTTTACACTGGGGTGTAGGATTTTGTTGAGTTCTGCATTCTTGCAGTGTAGAATGTTTACCATTGGCTTTTCTTAACCAGAGGCAGTAATTCAGTTTTGGTAGAACACCCACCACTTTGAAGCAAAATTAAATTCCATGTTCTTTATCAAACTGTCTGGCAGTAATATTGACTGAAAGCTTTTCATTTCTTCAAACAAACTACAGAAGCTTGTCTGTCTGGGGAGCTGTTTTCGGAGTTGGTTGTTTACTACTTAGCTAGGCTGCTAGACTGATCCATCTGGACCCCGTTCCATAATACTCTGAGCTATAAAAAGTTCAGAGTTCAACATATAAAAGTTTTTCCCCTTAATTGATCACCTTCTTAGTAACTGAACAATAATTTATTGATAAAAAATAATTACCAACACGGCTGCCAGAACAGACCCATTTTGGGTGGATGGGGGGCTTTTTCCCTACAGTGATTAGCATTGTGCTTAACACTGCTTGCAGTCATACAAATTAAGTAACTGAATGTTAACCAAAGCTGGGTAAGAGTGGCATCAGAAAATCAGGACTGGAGACTTCAGCACCAAGTAACATTGATCGCTTCAAAGAAAACTTGCATAAAATTAACAGAACCATAATGCAAAGAGAAAACTGTTAAACTAAGGAAAAAGTCATTTTGGCATGGCTCTATCACTTCATATTTGAGGAATGAACAAAATGCCAAACAGAATGTTTTACTTGTGTAAAAGATGACTTTCATTTGCTTTGGTGAAGCAGAGTTTAGTCTTTTTAACTACTTTTCTTGTTTTAAGCTAGTAGCAGTTCCTATGGTTTATGCATGGCAAAGTCTGAATTAGTTCATCCTCCCACAGCAGTCTACAGGCTCATTTTTGCATGCTAGGTCATGGTTCATTCTCCCACAGTAGTCCACAGGTTCATATTTTTGAATGTTAGGCCACAAAGGAGCCAGCAGTGGCATTCCTGTGTGGTCGCGCACCTACTACATATGACCTTAGCCAAAAGGAAGCAGGAGCTAACCTGGGACTCCTCTCTTAAAGTGCCCCAGGACAGATCCAGACTTCGCATTTAAAGTGTGCCATGTAGAGCATACAGCAATAAGGTACATTTTTTCCATTGTGTTAGTCCATCTTTTTATTGTCTGTTATTGCATAGCTCATTGCCTAAAATATGTCTTTGCTAACAGCAGTGCACCTTATGTTGTGATGATATCGAAGTGGGGATTAGCATGGGGATGCAGTCAGAGTTTAATGGAGGCAGCCTGTATATGGGCTGGAGTGTGTCCACTAAAATATATGAATACATCCCCATACTATCCAAATGGTGATCTCACCAAAAGATAATGTTTGTTTTTATGGGTGTTTTTTTAGTAAAATGTTTTAATATTCTGAGCATAGCTGAACAGTTTTAGAAAGGAAAACATAGAAATATTCATAATAGTAAGAGGGAATTGCATTGTAATAATATAGCCATGAAATGTCGTGACAGACGTACAAACTGTTCAGGGACACTTTATGAAACGGGATGTCTGAACTGTACATTTTGCATTCTCCACAATGCAAGATTATTTACTCAAAAAAGTTTGGCGGCAGAGTTATTCCTTTGTTCCTCGGGTTGTGGCCCAGGGGTAGATGATTTAGTAAAGTTGGATGCAGATTGCCCTTCCATTTTTTTAAGCAAAATAGGACAATTTCTTCATTATTTCTTGCTTCCTAAAGTTCAGCTTTTACCAGCCTATGTCAGGGATGTATTTGATTTTTCAGATAAAATTAAAGATGTGCAATGGAAAGAACATATGTTTTGGGTTATCTATAGATGTTAAGAGCCTATATACAAATATCAGTCGTAACTTTGGTTTAGAGGCAGTAAGATTCTTTTTAGGTGAATGTCCAGTTACAGAATATATAATTGAATTACTGGACTTTTGCATACAAAATATTTTTTTTGAATTCTGTGGAAAGTTATACAGACAAAAAGAGGGAACTGCTATGGGGGCATCCTTTGCCCCCACCTATGTCAATCTAAGTACGGGTCTCTTTGAACCTGAATGTATCTATAGGTCATAATTTTTTTCTAAAATATGTTGTAAACTATTCCAGATACATTGATTTAATTTTTTATGTGAGGGTGGTGAAGAAGAGGTAAATAGTTTTATACAGGAAGTTCAGAATTGATTTAGATTGCAATTTGATGATCTGAAGGTAGGAAAAATTATCCCTTTTTTAGATGTAGTATTAGACAGTAGGGGTGAAGGTCTTCGAACTTTGGTTCATAGAAAGTTCCAAAATGGTGTGTTTTATTTCATGGCCCATAGTTGTCATCCCCCCCATACAGTTGAAGCTGTACCCATGGGTGAATTTAATAGGTTGTCTAGGTTGTGTAATAATAAAGCAGATTTGGATGAAGACATAAATAGGAGCATGGAAATGTTCAGAAGGAGGGGGGTTAGCACTGAGATATTAAATAAGAGCTGGGAGAGAATTAATAGTAAAAATAGGAATAAAAATAGGCTATAGGCAAAACGAAAGGGCTTTAGATGAAAGAGAAAGTATGCATTTCACTACTACCTACAGCAACTTTAGCCCTATACTGGTGAAATTGTTACACTTTTACTAGGGTTACAGTTCCCAGTTTAAGGAGATCAGTGAAAATATAAAAGGGACACCTGCTAGCTCATACAGGAGAGGGAGAAATTTAAAAGATTTTTTAGTAAGAGCTATATATAAATTCCCTGTGGTAAAAATAAACAATAGTTTGACTAACTATGGAACAAGTAGTTGTGGTAGGTGTAAAGCCTGTAAATATACGGTACAAAGTTTTAATAGAATTAATGGGATGAAATTTCAAGCTAAAGGCTGTTTTAGCTGTAATACAGAAGGCATAATTTATGCCTTGAGCTGTCCTTGTCAGAAATTTTGTATAGGACTAAGTAAAAGAGCATTCAAAGTTAGATTGTTGGAACATTTGAGAGATGTACACAATGTTAAGAAAGAAAGCTTCTATAGCAATACATTTTAATTAAGTACATGGTGGAAATATTGAAGGCTTAAAAAGGTCTATTTTAGAAAAAATAAATGTTTACACTAATGGTGATGAATTTTTTAAAAATGAATTATTGTTGAAAGAGTCCATTTATATTTTAAAATATGATATTATGTTACCTAAAGGGCTAAATGCAGAAATGAATTGGAGAAGTTTAATGAACTGAATAATTGTTTTATTGATTAATTGATGTAGATATATAGGCAGGTGTATTGCTTGGTAATCTTATACTCCTTTGAAGGCTGTTTGGCCGAGATGTCAGTGAAATAAAGAATTTTGTGTATTTCTTCGCCTGGTGCTCTTTTTACCTGTTTTGGTGTTGTGGTGCTTTGTTATATCTGCACAGTATTGAATTGTTGAGGGTTGAGTTTGTTTTATCTCAAGAAGCAACTTGGGAACAACATCACTGATTCTCAGTTTAAGTGGGGAAATGCACATCATTCTAGTTTTCCCAAGACCTTGGGTGGTGATTACCTCGTAAGGAAGCAGGCCCTCACTGCAGTGGAAAATTATTATCTGTGCACCTTATCCCTCCCCATTTCTATAAATTGATACCCCCCCCAAAAAAATAGGAAAAAGCCTGTTAATTTTTCAAGTAAGGCTTTAAAGCATTTTTCAACCTGACAACCTTCCAGTCTCTGCCAACTAATTATCCTAGGATGACTGTTTGCCCAAACATAGCAGTTCTGACTATGGTCTAAGGTCTAATGCTGCTCAGATCAGCTTGGAGAACCATTAAAAGGAACCATTATAGGTTCATAGATAAGTACTAGGCTAGTTGCCCTTGTGGGTCACTTTAAGCCTAGTCAATTTCCCTTTCAAAGGTGAGAATCAAACCTTGTATCTTGTGTCTGTGAGGTAAACTCCTTAACCTGTATGCCCCCACCCCCCAGTTGGTTCTAGGCATAGGACTTCAAAGGTTTATCTTGAGATGACTAAGTCCTTCCCCTGAATGATCTTCAATGAAGTACTAAGTGAACTCTTTGGAGCTGTTACAGTAGCCCCTCTGACTTCAACATTACTGGCCTGACCCCCAGTGGTCCATGTCCATGCAAACTCCCCTCTTTGGACCACATCTCACCAATGAGAACATTTCCCTCAGTATGGGCATGCCCAACTCTTCCTGCCACTCTGACTGTTGCCTAAGCCACTAATCACACCCTTGTCGACTGGGCCATAGTTAAGTCATCATTATTCTATGCCACTGATAACTACTCATAGCTTTGATCCTGTCTGCTGACTACTAGACATAATAAATGGATGCACTGAATCTGACTTTCACTGTGAGTTTAAAATAATATTTCTTTGGGTATTGGTGGATATGATACCTGATTTCATCTTGACTTGATGTTTCTTGCATTTTACTGTATGGGGGGGCAGTACCTGATCATGTTCTATTACTTATGTTGATGTTTCATTGCATGCATTTCTTTGTACCTCCTCCTAAAATCCTTTCTTGCATGTGAGGTTTTATTAGCAGTATCTCCAGAATATTTTATCTCACCTTTGCCTTGGATGTACTTCATGGCTGGCAATGGTCTGTTAAACCAAGCTTAATGGTTTGCAAACAGCACTTGGACAACAATGGATATTAGGAAGAATGACAATAGCTTTGCCATTTTTTCAAGCCATTCTCATTCTCCTGTGTCAAATAAATATCAACTCCTGTTGTCATTTCCGCACATATCTACTGTTCAGCATTTTAGTGGAAGAGTTGACTTATGGATGGCCTTCCTGATTTCTGTAAGGATTTTGCTGGGCTTACTTACTGCAACTCCTGCTCTGCCCTTCACAGCCTTGATGTGCATACAGCCACAGTGGAACCACATTGTCAGCCTGTGGATGCTTATGTTCTGTCACCCAAGTGTCCTAATTCAGCAGTAGTGCCATAGAGTTCACTGCTTTGTGAGTCACTCTGCATGCTCTGCCCCCTACAGTTCATGGGAGGGTCCTACAGCATGACTTTATTTCAAAACTTATCACACAAATACTGAACTTTGTCAGCTATGCTCATTTTGATGCACATATCCTCATGGACTTCAAATATGCACTGGTTTGTAGCCACTAATAAAATGTGACAGTTGCATTGTTTTCATAATAGTTATTCAGACAGAAGTGCAGATCTGATATCTGAGAAGACATATTTCTACCTTAACAGCGGAATTATTTGGCATCAACATAGTATATAAATTATAATTTATTATAGTCAAAATGAATGAAACATGAATTTTAAGTATGTTCTACTCCTCCTTTTTAAGAGCAATACAACATTCATCGGAGTGCATTGTCTGGATTTTACTTCACATCCAGATGCTGAAGAAGAGTTTTTTTTGGGCTAATATGTCACAACTCCTTGGGTATGTGGTACGACCTGCACAGTGTACACCCTTGAGTATTTATTGCTTATAAGCCCTGCCTTGTGTTTGATCTTTTTCTCTGGGCATCTTTGAAGTTCATTCTTGCTCTCCTATTCCTTTGATCTCATTTATCATCCCAGAAAAAGTGGATCCTTGTAATGGTTGCATTGGTCTAAGTGAATGTTTATCCACTTTATTTCCGGACTTTTTTTTTTCACTGCTACATTGTATTTGTACATAGAGGCTATAAATCTGATAGTCTCATCAAACCAATGGAGTACTTGAAAATGTTTGTGATCTGTGGTACTGAAGCATAGTTTGGGTTGGTTGAACCTATCTAGTTACCTGTAACACTTTCATTATTTTTGTACTGTATTTCATCAGGAACTTATTGGCTAGATTTTAGGGAGATTTACCTATATACAAGCCAGTTTTACTACTAGAGAATAGTTATTTAATGCTATAACTGGGCCCTTGGATGGAGTGAGAAGCAGCAGACTGGGCTACTCCCCCACCCAATAGATGAGCTAGCTAATGTCTGCCGCTTATTCTCAAGCATGTGTGTCATGTGGGTAACTGGACTGTTTGAAAGGATTGTTTGGATGAATATGTTGCATATTGGAATAATCTGGATTTTGTCAACTGCTGCATCACGATGTAATATTATCATTACTGCCTCCCAGTACTTAATTCTGTGATTATGTTCCCAGCTCTGGTATATTCTCTGCAAAGTCTGCACCTTCTTCTTGTCTTAACATGGGTTTTTAGAGGGACTTTGATTTGTTCCCAAATCTCTGAGACATGCTGGTAGAAATGAAGAGTGTCAGAATTGTCGATAGATTTGCTTCCAGTTCATGTTTGCATGCATGCATGCATCCTGCAGTGGACTGGTATGTTGTTCATGACTCTCTGCCTTATGCATTTTGCATGTCAGAGCAAGCTCTGGCTTCCTTGTGACCCTGAGTAAAGTAAAGTGGGTATTGGAAAACAAGTGCACTTACTGATGATTAATGTATTCTTTTTCATTTACTATGCTTTTTTTTAGCATCTGTAGTTTGTTCTTCATGTGATGTTTTGACTTGTTCTATCATTCACTTTTCAGAGTTTTTTTGAAGGGCAGTCTGCATCTTGGGACGTAGCAAAGAAAGATCAGAATCGAGGAAAAAATCGATATGGCAATATCATAGCATGTAAGTCCTCATAAAGTGATTAAAGATCAGTACAAGGTATGCAGCATATGATTATCGATTGTTAATTGATCATTATTTCGAATTAAAAGGAAATAACATTTATATTGTTTTAATAAATTAATAGTCTTTGTGTGCTACAAAATGGAAGGAGCACAGCAACGTCTTCTAGCTGTGTGGGGCTTATCTTTTGAAGTGCGTACTAAAAAGCACTGGCTTTATGTTATAATGGATGAACTACAGTAACTTTGTATGGTTGCCGTTTATTTGGTTATTGACTGAAGAGGGGGAATGGCTCCATTATTATTGTGTTGAGCTCGCTGTGGAGCTACTCAGTTCCTTTTTCTTCTGTTTTGCACATGTATGTGTGTATACGTGATGTGCACATGCACTGTTCACAGTAAGATTGTTACTTTGTTTGTCCTCCAGACAATATTTTTTCTTTTATAGTGGAATAAGTTACATGTAAGAGCTCCAAGAAATGCATGAGTTTATTTCAATCTGCTCAAATCCTGTGTGAGATGCCTATTCACCCTTAGTGGCCTTTAAGGATTGCCCTTGCACCCGGGTACTGACAGAGTAAATGATGTAGTATTCATTATCTCAGAACCTCAGCCATGCCGGACTGTCTCCTGATATTTATTTTTTAAACTCTGACTCAGGTGGTTGTGAAGCTTTGCACACTTGAACCCCTGTCCAGACAAAACCTTTGTTTAGGGTGCTGCTGACTTTTTATTTATTTTTTTATTTTGCTTAATGATATTGTACCCACTTGTGTACCATTACTACTGCATCATTGAACTTTCCTGCCCTCAATTATGAGCCCTGATTTTTGAACTATCTAGGGTATGTCTACATGTTCAGAATTTCTTCCTAAAGTTTGTTTACTTTGAATCAGTCAACCACGTCAGCCCTTTTCATTGTCTTGTAGCAGTCTGATAGAAACTCTTAGAAACTCTCTTCTGTTGCTTTGATCAGCAGCTGCCTGATATTTGAGTATTGACCTACCTGTGAACCTTGAAATGTCCTTGTAACCCATCCGACAGTTTTGTCAACATGTAATACTAAGACATCGGATGTCACATAGATTTAATTTTGCTTCATTTGTGCACATTACATTTCTCTGATAACTTACTCTTATGTTAAATCTGTAATTTGTAATTTTCTGGAGCTTTTCTCCCCAGGACTCCATTGAAAATTCCCTCCTCGTGGCCCAATGGACTGTCCTGGCAAACAAACTATAAATAAATAAATGTTGTATACATTTGTTTCAGTAAATTAATGCACTGAGCTTACACTGCACAGTCTTATCAGCTGCAGCAGTGAACTTACTGAGGCAGAAATGAAAGTCATCTTTGAAAGTTAGCTTGTGTTTCTCTCTCTTTATGGTGGGTGTAGCAGAAAAGCTGGATTCACACAGATTGTGCAAAATGAGAATGACGTGGGCTAGGCTTTCCCTAAAAAAACTGTGTACCCTGCTTTTATAGATTGAAAAGTTTAGGGAAAAAGTACACGGCCTATACAACAGAAAAGGAACTTGATGCACCCATATTCCATGTTGGAATTTCATGTTGTCCCTGTAGTTAGAATACTTTTCAGGTGTACGGATTTTTTTTGTTTGTAAAATTTGTGGTTTTCTGGCAAATCAGAGAAGATCGAGTTCAATAAATAATGACAGACGTTTGAGTTTCAGACTTCATACCCCTCAGAAAAATGTGTGGCAACACAAAACCTGTTATTTTAGCAACTTTCTAAGTTTAAAAGAGTAATAATTAAGATTTGTCCCTAAGTTTGGGCTTTTGCGCCCCCCCCCCCCATTATTTTTGGCTTTGTCTAGATTTCTTCTGCTAAGAGAATGGGGGTATGAAAGTTAGCAGTTTTGTTTCTGAAGCTGTGTATTAATGGCACTAAGTTTATAGAAGCGTATTCCTTAGGTGTAGAAGTCTTTGCAATATGAATTGGTTGTATTACATGGAACGGCTGATATTAATTTGTATTGAGGTAATCTGTGCAAAATATTTGAAATAGTAAGATGTCCTGTAGTGCCCTGTATGTCAGACATAGGTCTCCTCAGATAAGGAGGTAATATACAAAGGAAAGAGTTGCTGTAATCTTTGGTTATAAAACAAGCCTTTTACCCTTTTTATACTGATTGTCATGAATGTTTGTAGCATCTCCAGTTACAGCAGATGACAGGTGAATAGGTGAAGAATATGGTGTGGTGTTTTTAACTGTTCTGTACAGAGCTGTGTAAAGGGAATGATTACCTCCCTGACACATCTCTCGACCCCATGTGGGCATATGACTTACAGATGGTATTGCACTGTGAGACGTTATTGTGGCAATAATGCACTGTTTTGGTTGCACCATGTGAGATTTAATGTGAATATTTCTGTACTTAGTGGAACATTTCCTTGCAAAATTTGCTTATTTTTGCAGGAGTCACATTTTGTTTACTGACAGTGAGAATTGCTGGGAAATTGTTTATTTTTCCTTGATGGGCTTGTTGGTGGAGGGTATATTGATAGAACTGTAATACAGACCCATTGCAAACATTATCATTTAGCTTAGGTCATATACAGTCTATATTAACATGAGATTTTGACATGTTGGTTGTATCCCTCTGTGTCTGCTAACCTATAAAGCTTTCAGAGGTTGTGTCACTTCTGTGTTCTGTGAGCTCAAAAATTGTGTGAATTCCTAGAAAACTTGTGGGGGTAATGCTGCTTCTGTGGAATTCCATTAGAGGGCAATAAAAAGGATAAAAGGTTTGGTGCTAAATATCTCAGGTAGGTGAAGATATGACTTTGAAGGTGTTTTCTCCAGGAAGCGTATGTATTTCAGCATAATTTGGTGTTTCCATTTGAAGCTGGTCTCAGGTTTTACAGTATTTAGAAAAATTGTGTATTTCTTGCATTGACTTTTCCTAGAAGTCCTATTGGTGTACATTAAATGGCTGACAGTATGACCTGTCAAGTAATCCAGACTGGTGATGTATTTAAAGTAGGACTTTTCAGAAGACTTGTCTGCTGTGAATTTGTCAGTTTACTAGGAATACTTTGTAGCAGCTGCACAGATAAGTGATTCTCTTCAAACATATATACAGCATGGCTGTTTGGGCAAAATACTACAGCTTTTTTATTTACACAAAGCAGTGATCAGGTATGCAGTGCTTCCATTGTCATGTTGGTGTATAACCTGATTTTATTCTAAGCTTGTCATTCTAGGTTTCTACTGTAAGCTTTCGATATCTGCTATGCTGCTTCCTGCTGAGGTCCATGACCTTAGCTAGCTTAACTTAGCACTTAGAAATTGTATGCAGTAATTTTTTTTAGTAGTCTGAAAACTCATTTAACATCTTTTTGTGAGTGCTAAAATGTCTTACAAATACAGTACATCAGATCTGATGAATTATATGTGGGGTCTTTTTTGTGTAATGCTCATTTGTAAACCTTGCTATCCTGAGATGAGTTTCAAGTGGCAGAGGTGGTCAGTCATAGGGGAGGGTCCAGATTTGTCTGGCTGACGCAACCATAAGGGATTCCTAGTAGTCCTCACTATAGATGTTCTTCATGTTTCACTGTTACAGCCATCACACTTGGGTTATCTGCCTGCAGGTAGCCCTCAGTCTGCTGGAGTACCAGAGTCTTGGGATTTCTGCATCGGATGCTGTCGCCTCTTCCATGATGTCAGGTCGTCGAGGGTATAAAACATGCACCCGATGCCATTACATCAGTCTTTCTTGCCATGAAGGAGCCTGAAGCAGAAGCAGTTTGCAAGTGCAGGTCGGCCGCTTCCTGGAATTTTTGTTTTTTGAGTTTCAAACCTGAAGTCTCTAAAGCTAAGTATCCCATTGGAGATCCTTTTTTCTTGCTCTAACCGATGTCAGAAAAAGTTAACAATTGTCTTGCCTGTGGAAAGCAAATACCTCACAGAGATTTTCATTCATACTGCGTCACCTGTTTAGGCCCAGACCACGACGTCCCTCGCTGTCTGTTTTGTGCCTTATTTAATGCCCGAACCATTCATCATTGGGCTATCTTTGTCGCTAAATTCTTTCGCTCTCATTCTCTGTATTCTGAAAAGGATTCGATAAGCCATCCGACTATCAATCTTCTGAAAAAATATAAGGATAAAGACAGAGACAGACTGCATAGGTCCAAAACTGCCGACGATGCTTCCTTTAAGCTAGTCACCAGTCCGCCGGTACTCAGGGAGGCGCCTTTGCAGCACCTGAAGGAACAAGTCTTGCCAGACCATGTCAAAGCAAAATTACTAGATGCTCCTCTAAATCAGGATAGTTTGTTTGGCACAAAAGCAGTAGTAGTTCTTAAAAAGATGGAAAAAAAAACAATCTATGGAAACTGTCAAAGCTATCTTACAGGTGCAGCCACCTAGATTCAGTAGGCATTGGCTTTCAAAAAACTGGTCCTTTCCAGTCCCTCCCAGGCCTTCTCAGTCCAAACCCAGGGGAAACAGACCACCAAGACTGCAGTCTCAGTATATGCAGAGATCTAAACAGTGGAGTGTTCCCACCTCAAAAATGAGTGGTAAGCCACCCCTTATGGAAAAAGCTCACAATGACTTTCGAATTATCCTTCCCAGCCATGCCCAAGTACTTGCACCCCTAGGAGGAAAACTCGCCCTTCATGCAAAAAACTGGATATCCATTACTCAGGACCGATGGGTGCTAAACATTGTATCCCAGGGATACAGATTCTACTTCCACTCACTGCCAACCCCAAGCGGGTTGCCAGACCTTCTTCCAAACCAGTGGGCAGAGGCTCAAAAGCAAGTACTTTCCCTTCTCCATATCAGGAATATTCAACCTGTTCTAGTAGAACAAAGGGGACAGGGTTTCTACTCCAGACTATTCCTGGTGCCCAGAAAAGAGAGATCTTGGCACCCTATCTTGGATCTATCAATTCTCAACATCTTTCTGGTGGTCCCAAAATTCAGAATGCTTACACTGCAACAGCTTCTTCCTATGCTAGCCAAGGATGCCTGGTTAGTCACCCTAGACTTAAAAGAAGCTTATCTGCACATCCCCATAGGGGAGTCTTGCAGGAAATATCTACGTTTCAGGGCAGGCTCTGCACTTCCCCTTGGCTTATCTACTGTGTCCAGAGTATCCACATAGTGCCTGGCTCTAGCCAGTGCATACTGCAGGCAGAGAAATATTCAAATTTACCCATACTTGGACGATTACCTGATTCAGGCGGACAGTTAGGAATTGCTACTTCAGCACTTGGCATTTGTAAAAAGACTTCTAACTTCACTGGGATACAACTTCAATGAAAATAAATTGCAACTGGTGCCCAGCCAACAAATTGTATTCCTGGGAGCAAGCTTGAACACAACTTCCCAGATGGCATTCCTCACTCCAGAAAAGCAGGTCCATTTGACAAACTACTTCAAACTAATGGCCACCAAAACCTAGCTATCTGCAAGGAAAATGCTGCAAGCCCTAGGGTTCATGGCCTCATGCATTCTGCTAATTCCATATGCAAGACTGCATATGAGGAAACTTCTATGGTACTTAAAAAGTCTCTGGTGCCAACATTCTGAGGACCTGGAAACAGTGATTCCTGTCATACCTTGTCTAAGGGCAGAGTTCCTTTGGTGGGGCAGAGGCATGCAACCATAAAAAGGGACTTCCTTTCACTCAACCCCTCGCCGTCCAAACCCTGACAACAGACGCATCAGACTGTGCATGGGGGCTCACACGGTAGGCAAATGCATTCAAGGTAAATGGAGCCCAGAACAAATTCCCCTGCATATCAATCAGAAAGAGATGCTAGCTGTACAGAATGCTCTGACAGCCTTCAAATACCTTATCCTTGCAGGTTCTAGGACAGCACCTGATAAAGACAGACAACACCACAGTTGTGTGTGGTACATAAACAAGCAGGGGGGAGCTCATTCTTACCGACTCTGCAGGTTAGCCATGGCCCTGTGGAACACAGCCTTGAGCAACTAAGTGCACCTACAAGCTTGTTCCTGCCAGGCAAGCAAAATTCACTGGCAGAAGAGTTAAGTAGAAGTCTACTGGACCCTCACAAGTGGAAACTGGAACCCAACTCATGCAAACTTCTAATCCAGTGGTGGGGAACACCGGAGGTAGACCTTTTTGCCTCCCCCAAAACCACAAATCGAGCAGATTTTGCACCAGGAACCCTTACAGCAGAGTCTGGAAGGTACATGCCCTATCCTTTACATGGGAAAACTTCACAATTTATGCCTTTCCTACTCTCAAAAGTGCTACTCAAGATCAAACAGGACAGGCCAAGGGTAATCCTTATTGCACCAACTGGCCACGCCAGTACTGATACCCACTATGCAGTCTGACAGCAGTGCCACCCTGGCACCTACATCAGACACCTTCCCTGCTGTCTCAGCAGGAGGGACAGATTTTGCATCCACAGCTGCAAACCTTAAACCTTGCTTATCCCCTATATACAACACCAGCATCCCTCAGCAAACAGGTGCTGGACGTCATCCTTGAGGCCAGAAGGCCTAGTACTAGGAAATCCTATGCTGAAAAGTGAAAAAGATATTGTTCTTGGAGTCAGTCTCAAGGAAAGGACAAAGCTGTGCCCAACTTACCTCAAATCCTTGATTACCTAGCAGAGCTGCTCCACAGAGGCCTATCCTTCTCATCCATTAAGATTCATGCCTCTGCCATCTCAGCTCATTATAATACTGAGCCACCTCTCTTTTCTCACCCTCTCATCAAACAGTTTCTGAGAGGAGCTAACAATTTAAGGCCCCCTAAGAGAGCTCCCACCCCAACCTGAGATCTTAACTTTGTACTGGCAAAGCTCATGTTTCCCCCTTTTGAATCTACTGCTTCAGCAGAGTTAAAATTCCTCTCTTGGAAAACAGCATTACTTCTAGCTATTACTTCATCAGGAAGAGTGTGCGAGTTACAGGCATTATTTTCCATGCTGACAGGGTTTCCCTTAGGACTAACATCTCCTTTATACCCAAGGTGGTATCCAGTGTGGCTTTAAACCAATCCATCCATTTGTCAACCTTTTTCCCTAATACCCAGAATAAAGGAGAAAGGATCCTGCACTCCTTGGAAGTGCACAGTCAGCTCAGGTTCTACTTTGACAGGACTAAGCCTTTCAGAAAATCTGACCAGCTGCTAGTCAGCTTTGATATGGGAACAGAGGGCAAGGCCATTTCGAAGTGCACCATTTCCAAATGGATAGCACACTGCATCCATTTCTGCTGCAAGCACCATGGAAAACCTACCCCTCAGGGGATCAGAACTCATTCCACTAGAGCTACGTCAACCTCTACAGCATTTCTCAGGGGAGTCCCTACCAGGGACATCCTGGAAGCTGCAACCTGGAGTTCTGTATACACCTTCACCAAGCATTACCACTTACCTATTTTTTTCTAAATCCAGAGCTGGATTTGCTACAGCAGTCTTACAAGGCCTGCTAGCCAGCCCTAACACTTCTTGACTGCCTCCACCCTTCCTCAGCTTTGGGAATCAACCCAAGTGTGATGACTGCAACAGTGAAACATGAAGAACATAGTACAGTTGTGTACACTCACCATAAATGTAGATGTTCGAGTGTGTTCACTGTTGCCGTCCTGGTTTCCCTCCCTCCAGCCCCCTGGCTTTCTCTATCCTTTCTACCTATCCTGTTTATGGCCATCTTTTATGGTAAGGGGTATTTACTTTTTACTGGAGGTGTTCCACACCATGTAATAGCTTCCTATTTTGGGGGCTCCTGACATCTGGGGCAAGACAAAATGATGTAATGATGTCGACAACATGTTTTATACCCCGGATGAACTGACATCATGGAAGAGGAGACAGCATCCGATGCAGAAATCCCAAGACTCTGGTATTTGGGCAGACTGAGGGCTACCTGCAGGCAGATAACCAACGTGCGATGACTGCAACAGTGAATACACTCGAACATCTACATTTATGGTAAGTGTACACAACTGTACTTTCTTTTCCCTATTGTAGACAGTACACAGAGGGAACTTCTGCAGTGGTTTGTAAGTGTGGAGGAGGCAGATTCCTTACACAGCAGACGTGTGGATGTGCAAGATGGCCTGTGGTGTGATTAAGACACAGATGCCCTGCAGAAGTTATTGTGAGTTTGAAATAGGATGATAGGACTATGACTCCTCCCCTGATAGACAGCTAGAGACCTTACCCAGAAGGGAACAAATGAGGCAGGGTGAGGTTTTAAAAAAAGTTGTTTGCTTGTATGCCTTTGACAGCATTATTGCTGTGTTCACCTTCGACAGCTAAATGTTCTTAAAAAAGACGTGTTTAAGAGATGAGTGACTAAGCAAAACATTTCTAATAAATCCCAATTTGTTTTCTTCTGTTTGACTCTTCCAGTGTGTATCCTGTGTGCATATGACATTTTATACTTTTATGTCTTGTTTGTTTTTTATTTTTTTCCTACAGTTCTAAGAAAGAATAAAAAAGATGAACCATTTCCCTTTATTCTTTTTTAAGTTCTGTAATCATAGCTGGAAAAACTATGCATTCCTAGGTAGAATACTTCTCAGTTTTCCAATGCGCTGTCTCCCAGTATATGTAGTAATTCAAATTTTATAGTTTATTTACATTCCCTGTCCTGTTGTTATCCATAATGATTGTACTTTGCTTTCCAGGTGATTTGCAGGGAGTGGAAACTCATTATAGCATGTCTGTGATTATGTGAATTTGTTCATATTGTGGGGATAGTACAGCAGTCTAGGATTTACCTCGAAGTGTATGAAAATCAATCTGTTAGAAAGTTACAAAATCCTGATGCTATACCATCATGACATGAAATACTTGGGTGCAAGGGCTCTGTTTAGGAATGATGCTCAGTGCATTACATTCATTGGATTTATAAAGAGAGTACATTCTTACAGTATGTGTATCAGCTGCATTAGTTGTTGAAGTTTCACACCTGTTGGCTGAGTTAACTTTGTTACATGATTGTTTCAGAGCACACCTTGAGTAATTCAGGGAGAATTTATCGTCAGCCATGAACATTTAATGCTTGCTGATTTTCACATGTAAGTCTCATAAATACTATGGAGGTACAGGACATGCTGGGGGAATTGGTAGGACCCTGTTGCAGTAATCATTAGAAAAGTCTTCTGTTGCCTCCCATTTTCTCTTATTGAAGCAATAGTAAGGATTGTACTTGGTCTACAAACAGTGGAAGTTATAGCATTGGTTAAAAAAAATTAGACCACCAGAGGGGTGGAGTGGGGTAGTATGCTGCTTTTTATGCACTAGCCATAGCAGAAAGAGGAATCCAAATCATTGCTAACAAATTTCTAATCATGTTAGGTAAGTTGATACTTAGTAAATAAAAATTTCTGCAACTTTTTTTCAAGAATATTACCAAATGTAAGTGGTTATAGGCAAAGCAAAAAATCTTTCATTCTGTGGTGGTTGACTAAGCTGTGTCTCTTATGGTCGAACAGATCTATTGAATTTGGCCTTTGTGAATGGCTTGTTTTATAGGATCATAGGCTCATAGGTAATTACTGCATTAGCTAACTTTGCAGGCCATTTTAAGCCTAGCCAGTTTCCCTTTTTGTTCTTGAAATAACCTGTCCCATGTGGTTATAGATTGTCCGTACTCATCCCATGGTCAATAATTACATATTACTCCTGATTAGAATAACTGGGGTCATACCATAGAAAATTTGAGAAGACCCATGCAAAGGGATAAAGGATTTACAATGGGTAGTCCTGGGGTAAATTTTTTGTTTCCCATCCATAGATCTAAGTTGAGCTTGAAAATGGATAGGGATGAACTTTATTTTATGTGGATGGGGAGTCTGTTCTACAGCAGCAGTTTCCTCAGTGAATATATACCTGTCCCTCCAACCCTTTGTCTTGATATTTGCAGAAAAGGTTTGGATCCTAGACCAAGTATTTCTAATGCCATTTGACTTGCTGATATGCAGTAAATCCATCAGTGATAGTTCAGAGGACTCGGGTCACTTCTTAGCAGTCTGTAGGATACAGAGTGACAAGTTGATCTTTCAGGTTAATGACGTTAAAACATGTGAAATGAAATCGGTAAGTGATCAAAATTTTTGAGCTCCTCAGTACTTTTTTTTCATAGCCTTCAAAATGCAGTTAGTCAGAAGTAATGAGATCTCCCAAACTATCCTTTGATAGGCTTGTCTTTGAGAGCTCATTTGCTGAAGGAGTTGTCCAGTAATTTTGTATCTGTAGATGTACTAACTTTCAGGTACTGTTAAAATAGTTCAAAGCAAAAAAATGTACATTGCTAGTATAGCAATTATTTTATATTAATCTTTTATGATTTTCAAAAATAGTATGTTGCTCAAAAAAGAGAAATATGATACCAATTGTAATTTGTTTATGTGCACAAGCATATATGATAATTAGCTTAATCTAAGCAAACTCAAGGACAATCAAAATATAATAAGCCAACCCTTATTAACTGCATCATTCTAATGTAATACTAATCTAATGTGTGTTAAAAAGAACAAAACAGCATTATGTATGTATACTGGGGGTAATACAATAAAGAAGTCGTCCCTCTAGAGTGAGATCTACATGATTGATCTGGAGATAATTCCAGTTTAAAGCACCAACCAAATTGCTGCGCTTTTAGTAATTGTTTTTAAACATCTATTTTGAGAGGATCTGTCGCATATTTAAAAAAAGAAAGATATTCAGATAACAGTAGAATCCAGAAAATAGTATGACATTTATCATTTTCCCTGCTTTCAAGATCTAATTACATAAAAGTAGCTGAGTACAGAAATGCTTGCTTAAGCAAGAACTGGATTTCATGGGTATTATCTTTAATGCAGGAAGGGGAAGAACGTGTTATTTCACTGAAAGTATTAAAAAAGAGAGATGAGGTTCTGGAAAGATGGTCTGCTGGTTGTATAAGACAAAGCCTACACTTAAACAGGTTTGAGGTTGAGATGGATATTTGCATCCAGTTGGAGAGTTGAAACTGTTAGTAGACTTCACCATGTGTGAAGCTAAGGAAGTATTATTTAAATGCTGTGCACAGCAGAGATTGAGGTGTTAATTAGTACTTTGTGAAGTTGGGGAAACAGCGGCAAAGTGTTTTATAAATTTGGATTACCAGTGTCTGGTCTTTGTGTGGCAGATGTTTCTGCCACTGCTACTTAGTCATTCACAGATGCATTTGAAATCTGACGTTGTACAGTTTTCTTTGTGTAGTGGTGTCATTCCCTCTGTATTGTCGTCATCTTCTGGAGTGAATAAGATGGAGGTAAAGGAGCTCTTCGAATGAGCTGCTGTTGGATGATTAAGAAAGAATTTCACTAATTCGATTCATACGTAGGAATCTTGCACTGACCTAGTCACTTGTCCAGCAATATAGTTATCAGACAATGTTTGGAACAGCTGCCATTGGGTTCTGAAGAAAAGCGGTGTCTGTTATCCTGAAAAGTATGTAGCGTACCTGCAAAGTTCACTGCTAAATCTTAGACTGTGGAAAGCCACTGTTACCAGTGTATTGAACAGTCATCTTCACATGTCATGGATGTGACCCGATCTTTCTTTCACAGAGCAGTTTTTTCCTGACAGACCCTGTATAAATTCATTATTAGAAATACAGCGAATAGTAAACCCAAGGAACGAGTTTGACTAACCAAAGAAAACGTTTTGCTTTATTTTGCAGATGATCATTCTCGAGTTGTCTTGCAACCTGTAGATGATGATCCAGCTTCGGATTACATCAATGCAAACTATATTGATGTACGTATATCAAAGTGCTTTTATTTGCTCATCTTTCTCCTCTTTTGTATGTAAATTTTTTGCATGTTACATCTATAAAATGAATATTTGTAGTGATGTGTTTTTCTTTTGTAAAACTGTGCATCTTCCTTTGCTCAAAATGCTTCTACTCACTGACATTGTTGTGCTTTTTCTTGCACCTGACTTTGTTTGGGCTGTAGATATGGCTGTACAGGGATGTAAGTATCACTGTATGTGAATGACTGATCACACACAGTTACTTTTTATGTTTCATGTGCATTTACCAGATGCTTCTTATTCTGTTTGCGTGTGTCTAATTCCTTCCAAGTCCATATCTTCTCCTTCCTTTCTTATACTTTGTTTTATTTACTGCTTGAGTCAGTCTTGTTAAATGGTTTGTAAATATCTTTCATATCTTTCTCTTTTTTTGTGAAAACATTTTTGGCTCCTGGCTTCCTGCCAGCCATTAGCCCTCCCACTCTTGTCCAGGTGATTTATGTGTTCCCCTTAATAGTGTGAGTCTCAACTCTAGAGACACTGTCATTGTTATCCGGATATTTTCTGTTTGCATGCTTTACTCCCACACATGCCTAGAGAACATCCTTCAAGAAGGTGTGCATTGGGCATAGCATAGGATTATTTCTCTTGAGTAATGTATCTCTCAAGAAAGTGTGCACTGGACAGTGTAAGCCTGCAACTGTCCCTACCTCCCAGGGTGAGCAGATTTCTCCAGTCTGCACCAGGGTAGTCTGTGAACTGTTTGTTCCCCAGAAACATACACCCATCCCCTGAGAGAGGTGAGAGCGGT
Source organism: Protopterus annectens (assembly GCF_019279795.1). Classification (NCBI taxonomy): domain Eukaryota; kingdom Metazoa; phylum Chordata; order Ceratodontiformes; family Protopteridae; genus Protopterus; species Protopterus annectens. The sequence continues at coordinate 935,395,646 of NC_056725.1, read as the reverse complement.
TACAGCCCTGTCACTCTCCTCCTTCCCACACTGTCTCCAGCACACATCCAAGTCCATAATTGAACTCTGGTCACCTGAGTCATAGTGGGGCTTTACCTCTCTATGCTAGTAGGCTGAGTAAAGAAGCATTTTCATTGAGTCTTTAATCTCTCAACAGAGGGATTTGTCTCTCTAAATTAAATTATATAAGTAAACTTTCTGTCATATAAAACTTATTATGTTGACAAAATTCATAAGATGTTGTGATAGTTGTATATATATTTTTTTGTATCTTGTTTCTCCATGGCATTTTTGATTTATTTAACCATTCTTTACTGAAATTGGAGGATGATTTATTACAAAGCTGCATGGAGGTCATTTTGTGTACAGATGGTATTGTACTAATAGGATACTCAGTAGACAGACTGTGATTCAAAATGCATCATTGCCTCTACTGAATAAATGTGTGTGATTCAGAGAGAGAGAGAGAGCTCTGAATGGTGCCATCATGAGAAATTTGTGAGCTGACAAGCCGTTCAAAGTATTAAGGTGCTGCTCTTCCTGCTAATCACTGAGACGGTGCCTGTGGCAGCTCAACATGAAACTGACATCAGTTTGCGGTAGAACTTGTTTTGCATCTTGACAAATGGCTCAGATTTTCTGCATATGTTAATAAGTAATGCACACCCATCACAGCAACAGCTGCACCTGTTTAATTGTGTAGTGCAGTAGATGCATAAATCTGTCATGGTACACCTAGTAGTCCTGGCATGCAACTCTGAACCTAAGTAGCAACTGGATTTGTTTATTGGATCGCTTTTTTGCACATTGGGGGTCACTGGACATAAATGGCTTACATAAGTTGCTTGTGTTAATTGATCCCAGCTGTGTGAATTATGGTCTACTGTATTACCCTATGCTTATTAGTATTTATCCATTGAATAAGTGCATTGGTTTCTAATTTGCATAGTAACTCACACAAACATGCACACATACACATGTGGCTGTTAAAACATTTGGTAGTTACAAGACTTGGTTTTGGTTGTTGTTCTTTTTTTTCAGATTCCGCTGTCTCTTGGTAGACTGTATTTGTAATTGCTTTGAAAGTAACATATATTACACAGGTAAGACTCAGGCAAGCCAGAGGCTTCACAGTTTGGCTGGTTGACATTTTTATCTTTTGGTTTGGATGTTAGTTGGGGTATTTTGCAGACACCTTAGGATTTGTGGACTTTAAGGTTGATTTTAAGCTCTGTGTTTCTAAAATATAGCCAAACAATTCACTTATGCTGTATTGATGAAGTAAATAAAAGGCTGAAATATGGCATGGTTTGGCTTGCTTGGCCTGGATGTACCCATAAAGCTTTAAAAGGAAAAAGGTTATGGGTATTCAGGAAGCCGTGAAGCTGAAAACACTTGTTTGCCCTTAGGGCTTCATTTGCATGTATCCCACAGGCTTGCTGTACAGGAGGTGTAAGGTAGCATAGAGTGAAGACTTATGCTTGGCCGGGTCTTTCTCGCTCTGCGTGTGTGTGTTCTTAAAGGTGTGCGTGCATATCGAATGAGAGTGTGCATTCTGCCATAGACAGAAGCACTATCCGGAAATGAATGTTAGTGCCTTGCACCTGTTTGGTTGCTAGGACTCAGGTCTGCTCATGATCTTGTAGTATTGTGGCGTAGTGAACAAAGTAGATCATCAGAAATGTACTGTTTGTGTATATGTACATGTATATATATATATGTATATATATATCTATGTTAACGCTGGGCGGCACGATGCCAGGGCACTTCTGTGGGCTAGGCTTGTAAAGGCTCCAGGGCCATTAGCCTAGTACACACCTATGAACCTATATATATGTATGTATGTATCAAATATAAAAATAGCAAATTTGTTCTCAGATCTTGCACAGCAGTACAATTAAAGTTTTTGCATTGCCCTCAGAACTGAAATATAACTAAATTGTGTAGATTATATCACTTAAAGTGAGCATGCTCATTTGGTGGATGATTTAATATCTATTGCTTTTTGAGGGTGAGAAGAAGACAGTGTCTCTTTCATTTTGTTTGGCTTCCAGAGGTGTCCAATTTCTTGAAAGAAGTAGGGTAAATCAAGTTATTGGGTTAACTCTGTCTCTGTTCATTTGTGGTACTTTATTAACTACTGTGTTTTGGAAAAAAAATTAGTGGCGTTATACCTGTAGAGGAGTAAAATTATGTAAAACTCATTTCCTCAGTTCACTGCAGAGGTCTGATGACATTTGTGAAAGTGTAGTTGCCCTTCATTTTTAATGCAAATGAATGCATTACCGTGGAGCTTATCACATTCGCATGTGTATGCCACTACCCAGTTACTTGTATTAATTTCATGCTTGACCTTTTCAAGTAGGAGTACATTGATGCTGTCCTGGGATCTGTACTCATCCTAGAGTTTAATTTACAACATGTTAAGCAGCAGAGACTTTGCTGAGAGGTGGTGATAAACTATAGCATATACAGTAAATGTCATTCTGGCATCCTTTAAAGAGGACAATGTACAGATTTTATACAGCTGGGAGGTGGGATTGGAGCAACCTTCCTCCCCACAGGGCTGTTTCAGATCTCAGCTGGGTGGCTTCTTGTCTTAATAGCAGCTGCTTAGGAAAAAAAAGGAAATATTTTTTTAGCCTTCCCAGTCACTGAGGTAGTACTTGACCTCTGGAAAATGTGCACTAAATTAGATTGAAAAAAAAAACAAAAAACTAGAATGTATAAAACTTTTTTGCCTCTGCAACGTTGCAGGTCTGAGTAATTTTCCATGTACTAACATTTAAAGATTCATTGTTTCAGAATTCATCTTGTAGATTGTGTCAGGTACTGCAGAATTAGTATTGTTCTTAAATGTTTACATGCACTATACATATGATATCATGCAGTCTTTCTAATAAGCCATTCTTCTAAGCATTGTGTGAGTGTCATTGCAGAAAAAAAATACTGCCTTGTTAGATGACAGCAGTTCTCTGGCGAAAGGTATAATGTAAAAAGTGGATATATAAAAATGAATGTTTTCCTCGATATTGGCTGTGATTTGAAAGGCAGTTTTTTGCTAAATGTAAGAGTAATGTAATGTTGTGATTAAACTGAGTACGTAGTTCATCATGCCCATCCCTTCTGATTACATTTCAGGAAGGCATGTATATGTATATGCACATCTGCTTGTATTCATTTTCATGGATGTTTTGTTGATTGCTCACAAGCAACAGATTGAGAATTATTTTCATTTCTTATAGGGATATCAGCGACCAAGTCACTACATTGCAACTCAAGGTAAGGTATTTTGCAGATGTTTGTTAAAGAATGTATACTCTCTGAGAGTTACACATCTACCCATCGTCTCTCTAATGGCCTGCTTGTTGCAACATCAGAACAAGTTCATTGGATGTCCTCTTTACCTGCTGTTGCCACAGATGCCTTTGTCTCTCTCTTCTGTACTTCTCTAATGACCAGGTGTGGTCTTTATTTACTGGTTTCAAGAAACAGGCACATATTTGACTTCTTTGACCTTTGATGAAAGAAATCTGTAGGTCCCATTTTTTTACAAGTCAGTCTCCGTCCCTTGCATATCCTTCATTTTATGTTTTCACTCCTGAGTAGATCTTTTGCCCTGTACAAATGACATTTGATAAAAAGTGATATCATCCTAACTTGTAAGTAAGTGATTTTATTTTCAAAAAAGTGTACATGATTTAGCAGATGCTCAAATAACTTGATTGCAGAAGCAAATGCTGCCCTGCACAAAGCACTGTTTTAGTGCATCCGTTTCTGTGTTCAGTGATACTGTCTGCATTTTTTTTTTAATGCTTGTGTATCTCCCTGCGTACTTAGCCATTTGGCTCTTTGGGTAACACATTTTTGTAGTGCCTTGGGAGTGAAGGATCCTATCAAAAGCTATGGGACAAATGGCAGTGAGAGCTTTCATGTGCACGGAACCTGTCAGAATTCTTAGATGGAGGATGTAGTATGTGCAGTTATATTATGAAGTTTTACCACTCCCCCATTGTTAAAATATTATATCTACAAGACTCCTAGTCTACACCAGAAACCACAAAAGCAGCTGTTACTCTGAACCCCTCCTAAGCATGAAAGAGCTGGCCGCTATTGCTCTCATCCTGTCCTTGCCCCATCCCAGCTGACCCTACCAGCAGTCTGATCACATTCCCAAGTATGGGTCACTGAAGTCATGGTTGGGTGCCCTGCTGTTGTGCCAGTTATGTAACACTTTATACCCCTTACTAATTTTGCAGTTTTGCTTTGAGCAGATCACTTGTTTATAAAGTTATTGGAGTTTGCTGTCCTTTTGTTTTTTTTTTTAAATCACAATGAGATGGGGAAAAACTAGTGTATTTAAGCATGATCTTTTTAAAATAAAACAACCCTGAACGAGGATGGTCAAAAAAGCAGCCAGATGAGCATTTAATAAAGAATAATTTTAGGACTACATTCTGCCTATGTCTTTCATTATTTACTTAAGACACTTTTTCCCCTTCAGTCTTCATATTTTTGGAGTAATTTGGCACTGCAGGATAAGAACAGATATTGAATTAGTGGCTTTGTTAGTAAGAGGTGACACTTTTTAATACAACATCATTTATTCATCACATTAATTTTCAGCACAAGTTTTCATAATTATTAATAATGAAAAAATCACAGTAACACTTTCCTTTATCATGTACATGCATTATGCGCATGTATATTCCATCATAACGCTGTTCTTTACGTTTTGGTATTAAATATACAGATTTACTTTGCAGTTCCTACCTACTTAGTTATTTTAGCTATCTTATTTGAGCATTATTTATACTATTCCCAAATATGTCATTCACTTGTGTGAAAATTGTTTCCATCTTTCAATTATCCCATCTCTATTTCTTTCATTTTGTTTACAGCGTTCAGTGCATTATTTACAGTATGTTTAATCCTTGATTTCTAATTCTGTGTATTTATTTCTGGATGCTAGTAATATTAAACTTAAGTCTTTTCTGTGTCTTTAATTCTAAACGAAGAAATCAACTTAGTGGCATCATCTCCTTGATTAATATTAGACTGTAACAAGGCATTGCATAGGGAGTCCTTAAACTCAAATTATCTCTCCACATTCCAAAAAAAAATGTTCCAAATTTCCTTTCTTATTCTCTTCGGATCTCCAACTACTGCTCACTGGTTGAGGAAAATACTTTGAAGTCTACATGGGATTAATAAAGTACCTGTGTAATACAAATTTCCTCCCATTATTCTTTTGTAGTTTGTCATTGTAGTAGTCTTCCCAGAATTTTCTGATTTCCCAGATTGATTCTTACAGTTATCCCATAGGATTTTATAAGCCGTATTACCCATTTTAATACTGTCACTTGTTAATTTCACTAAAACTCTACCAGAGTTTTTCTTTCATTCAGTACACCCATTTGCCTCTCTGTCTTTGCCTATATTCTGCCAGCAGTCCCTGATAAGGGAAGATGATCTCTGAGATGCACATCAGACAGTTGCTTGGCTTATTCCCACTGTACCATGTTTCCTTTCCCACTTATTTGCTCCCAGTAACATGGCTCCTTTGTCAATTTCCTCTGTTTATTTCCTGAAGTCGTACACATTTTCTGCACTCTTAATTCTACTTAGTCTTATTGGTAGAATCTCCTTTATCCAGTCCCTCCCTCCCTGGTGTAGTCTTTTATAATTCTGCCTGCCTCTTATCCTTTTTTAATATTTTTGTATTCTTCCTAAGGGCTTGCATCCAAAACCCTAACCTCTTTCCATCCCACCTACATGCACCTTCTACAATTGTCGTGATTTTTTCCACTTTGAGTATTATTAGTATATTGTCCTATATATAAAAGTCTTAATTGCATGGCTTTAAACTATCCCTCCAAGAGAGGTAGTCCTAACCCCCCCCCCCCCCGAACCAGTTCAGTAGGATGAATTAACTTTTATCCTATTTTACTCTTGCCTCCCTCTTCCCTTCTCAAATTCCTTCAACTCTTTATTAATCGTTAACAATTTTTCCTCTGGCGGATAGAAGGCATGCATGGTTATGTACAAGACCAAAGGAACTAAAACATTTTAATTGCTTCTATATTATTCTCCATAACTCTTAATTTCCAGTCTCTTATAAAACAAATACTTGGTTTCTTCTCACATGTCATAAGCTGCCACACCAGAATCCTTTTTAATCCATATATCTAAATATTTCATATTTTCTTGTTCATGTAGTTATGTGCGTTTTTGAACTAGTTCATGTGTAGATTAGCATCTGTGTTTTACCTTCATTTATTTAATATTGGGGAAATGCTTGAAAATATCCTACTGGACTTCAATGGCACACTCAGGATTTGGCAAAAACAGAATAATCAGAGCAAGTTTTTCTTGACTGCCACACCAAATATGTCTCTGAATTTAATCCTTTATCTTTGTAATTAAAGGATCCAGGTATATAGCAAATAAGAGAGGTGAAATAGGACATTTTGTCAGGTCCCTCTGTTTAAAACTGAAGTTGCCAGAGAGGACTCCTTCCACCATTATTTCTGTATATGGTTCACTTTACATTATTCTTATGAACTCTGTTCAACTGTTTGGGAATAATAGAGCTAATGTTCTCCTGATCACGAATTCCCAGTAAACATCATTGAATGCTTTCTTTGCATCCAAACAAGTCAACAGTAATGGAGCTTTATTTAATATTTTGATGCTCTCAGAATCATAATTGTTCTCTTAATGCTATGAGATGTTTGTCCCTTCTGCAAAACTACCTTCATCCGTATCGATCAGCTTTGGAACCATTTGCCATTCTGATAGCTAATACAGATGTAATCACTTTGTAATTGTGATTTATAATTGATGTTAGTCTGTATGATACAGGGTTGGCAAGATCCTTGCTTTCCTGTGGTAATAGTACTACCACTGCCTGCTTCCACAAAGCAAGTACCCCGTCTTTCAAAACATTGTTAAAACAGTGGCTTTCAAATTATTAACAGCCTCTTTACTTTTAACTTCCAGATTTCTACAGGTATTCATCCATTCTTGGAGATTTTTCTGTTGATTGATTATATATTATTTTTTTCTCATCTTTATCTATCCTGGCTATTAATTACTCTGCTTCCACTTTGACATGCTTTGAAATAAAAAAGTACAGAGTTTACAAAAATGGCTTCTAGGTCTGTCTTTTCCCTTTATTCCCCACTGCTATGCTCTGTAAAAGTTTTATATATCCTAGAGAAAGATGGGTTAAAAATTTTAATCATAAACACTGGGTTCACAGGTCCCAGAATAAAAATGGTTCCCACTCCCATGTTATATACTGCAGCTAGGACTGTATAGTGTAGAGTCCTCAGAACATGGAAACATTTGTATGATGGGGCTAGACAATGCTTTGAGTGACTCCTGCAACCCTACCCCCATGGTAGAAGGAAACAGCAGTCCACACTGAAAATAAATGGGACATGCAAGTGGACTGTTGAGGCTAAGAGAATTTCCACAAAGAGGATACATAGCAAGAGAAAGTACAAAGTTAGAAGAAAAGATAGTTGCACCAGAAATAATTTTAAAAACTATATATAACATTTTTAGGCCTTTAACAGAACAGATTAAAGCAATAGAATACCTAGGTAATGAAACTTCAGATGGGAAAATGTGGCTGAGGAACTGTTGCAGGAAAAGCAACAAAAGCCAGAAGCAGTTAAAATGCATACAAAAGAAGTGTGGACTTTGGGAAAGTGCGAGAGGTGATACGTTGTTAAATTTATGCAGAAAAGGAATCTGTACTAACCAGTATGATCACTGCAGCTCCAATGATATTTGAAGATGTATAGAGGCAAAGACATCCAGACCAGGTACATTTTGCAAAGGAAATACAGGAACAGTTCAGTGAGGCAGAAAAGCAGCACATAGAAACTGAAGTGATATACCGCCTCAGAAGTGAAAGGTTTAGGGTGGAGAGACCGACACAGACAGCATCATAATATGATGAGTTAGTGAATCCTGAGGAAATTGCAGACAGAACAGTACATTTGTATAATGGGCGTGTCATAAAGTCAAATTCTGGAGCCTTTCTGTGTGAGGCTTGGTTGAAATCCCGTGTAAGATTGTACAGCAAGGGGGAGAGTAAGAAACGGAGATCAATGAGAAAGTTTTAAGCTAAGAAGAAAATTACCTAAGGGAGGACCTGCTTGATTTAATAAAAAATAGTCATATTAAGGTAGATGAAAAGACTGATAAAACGGATGAACGCAGTAAGTATGACTCAAAAGAGAGAGTTTTATGATGTAAAAGAAAGAAAGAAGTAGACTATATTGTGGTGCAGCTAAGCTAATACTACCACAAACATGCAGAGTAACAAATGAAAGAAAGGGAATAAGCTGCATGCCACCATGGAGACATTAAAGAACAAAAACTATCATTGTTAGAGGAATATAAAAACAAAGGGGGAGGCAAATCATCAAAACTCGAAGAAAGTACAGTTGTGTAAATTGAATTTACTATAATAGTAGATGTCTGAATGATCATTGCTGCAGTGTCCTTAGATATATGGGTTATATCCTGCAAAGGATATAATGGTCAGCCAGATTCTAAACCTTCAGGGCATGTTTCACTCACCCAAACTGTCAAGCTGCTTGAGCTGAGCTGACTGAAAGACAAGCTTGGGTGCATAGCCCTTCAGTGCTTTCCTGCCAGCAGAAAGGAGGAGGCTGAGCCCTGAGATGACTATTCTGGGAACAACAAAACATGATTATTCTCACCCTGGCATAATGTACACACCAAAAAACAAGCATGATGGAGGGAGAGAGTTACTGCTGTAGCAGTGATCATTCAAACATCTACTGTTATGATAAGTTCAAGCTACACAACTGTACTGTGTTCTTCATATTGATCAGTGCTGCAGTGGCATTAGCTATATAGTTAGATTACCATAGGTAACTACATTTGGGAGGTGGAAGGAGCGGAGTCCAGCAACCCCTGGAGAATGGTCCTAGCAAAGCTTGATCTGGACCTAGAGAAGGAATCAAGCTTATAGTGCTTTGTAAAATTATGTACAAAGGACCAAGTAGCAGCTTCTAGAATATTTTCTTGACTCCACCCCTTTCCAAAAAGCCACAGATGGAGCCAAAGGCCTGGTTGAGAGGGTCTTGACCTTGCCTGGAATAGATTTGTTATGGTGAGTATAACAAAAAGTAATAGCCTTAGACAACCATTTGGAAATCGTCTGTTTTAACACAGGTTGTCCCTTCTTACCTTCACAAGCAATGCATAATTGATCAAAGATCTGAGATGTAGTTCTAGGAAGATAGTACCTACTTGTCTGTGACATCCAAGGTATGGAGTATCCTTTCTCCTTCACTTTTAGATTCAGTAAAGGAAACGGGCATGACAGTTTGACTTAAAGTAAACTTGGATACCACTTCAGGCATAAAAGAAGGACTAGTTCTAAAAGAAACCCTGTCCAAATGGAAAGTGTGGTAGGGCTGACTCACCATAAGAGCTTGCAACTCACATGCCATTCTTGCAGTGGTCATAGCAATCAGTAAAGCTGGTTTCCATGTTAAGAACCTCAAGCCAGCTGGTTCAAATGGAGCAAGTGTTAGCTTCTCTAACACAACATTAAGATCCTAAGGAAGGGCCACCAGGTTTATTTGGAGGCCTCTTATGCCAAACCCCTTTCAAGAACATTTTGACATGAGACTGCCTTGAAAGAGGAGGATCTGTGGGCAGACATGCTGAAATGGTCAATAAATGAACCTTGTCAGACTGATTAGAAAGGCCGTTGGATAGTAACTCACACAAATATTGTAAATCCAGAGAACAGCTATCGCTGAATGGGTGCTGGTTATATTGTTGACACCGTCTAGAAACCCTTTTCTATTTGCTATTATATGTTTTTCTAGAAACAAGCTTTCTTGCCCTCACTAGTACCTGCTGTACATCTCAGTAGACGGGTGCCTAAAAGGAATTAATACCATATCGTCCAGGCAGTTAATTGAAAATGATTGATGTCAGAGTGTATCAAACACCCCTCTTCTTGTGTGAGTAGATCCAGTCTGTGAGGAACGTTGTGGTAATTTTCCCTGGCCATTTCTGAAAGAAGCAAGAACCACATTTGCCAAGGCCAGAAATGAGTCGCCACAATGAACTTGGGAGATTCATTCTGAATCTTCAAAATAACCCTGTATATTGGTGGAAAAGCATGCAGGAACATTCCTGCCCAACGAAAAGAAAAGGCATCTGTCTTCCAGGCCTTCTTGCATATAGTCCTGAAACAGAATCTTGCCAGTTGATTGTTCAAAGAGGTGACAAAAAGATCTTCTTGAACTCCACACATTGGATCAATCTTGAAAGATCTGCCTGATCTAGTTTCCATTTGTGAGGGTCTGCCTGGTCCTGTTCAGCTTGTCTGATGGAATGTAGTATACCTGTAGAATGAGATTGTGCTGTGAAGCTATATTCCAAGCTAACACTGCTAGTCTGCAAAGAATGTACAGCCTGGTTCCACCTTGCATATTGATGTATCACATGACTGTGGTATTGTCTGAAACTACTATCAGGGCAAGTATCTCCTAAATATTTATGTGCTTGCATCTGTCCTTGGTGTCCTACACCCCTGCAATTTTTATTCCTTCTGAAATTGCTGCCCAAGCAAAGTCCACAGCAGCTGTGGTGACTGCTTTGTAGAAAAGAGGAAAAGGGAAGACCTGGATTTAAGGATAACTGATATGTCCACAAAAAACATTTCTCTTCTGACAAACCCCAGCACTGGGTTTGAAAAATGTGTGTTGATACTGGGACCAGTATAAGGCTGAGGTTTGGAACAAGGCCAAGGCGGTCTCCAGTGTGACTGGCATACTGCAGGGAATAATGCAGGCACCATTACAGTGACCTGAAATGGCATAAGCAGGTACAACACAATGGCTGGATTAGATTAAGACTGCTGACATCCCAGAGTTATGTAAGTATAAAGATAAAGTAACATTAACTGATATAGAAAGCTGTAGATAGCCAAGACTGGTAAGGTATGCATAATGCTTTCTTGTCTCTTTTTCTCTCTTCCTTTATTTTTCAGCTGCTCAGGAAATTTTAGCAAACAGGGAGGCGCATGCTGAACGATTAGAAAGACTCAGAGAGGCAAGTGGTATGTATGCAGCACAAATGAACATGATTGTATTAAAATTATTTCTCTTCCATACATTACTGGCAACTTAGAGCATGCATATCTTAACTGTAAAAGCAAGCATGCATGTCTGAGGCGTCTGTGGTGACTGCTTTAGCATAGGGAGGGAGAAGGAAAGATCTAGATTTAAGGATATGTGTTTGCTCCACTAAATGATTTCTCTTCTGACAAACACCAGCACTGGGACCAAAGAGATTTCAGGTACCACTATATCTTTCTCATGTAGAGTCTTTCCAGGGGTATCATGAGAGTCATAGAAGCCATGAGGGCCAAAACCCTGAGGTATTACTTCACAGTAACATAATTTTGAGTGAAAAACCTTAGAAACAAATCTAAATAAGGATCTTTTTTTCCTGTGGAAGAAAAGTTCTTTGAACTGAGGTGTGTAGTTGACATACCAGGATCACAATCCTGTGTGAAGGAGTCAAGAAAGACTTTTGACTGTTATCTTGGAATCCCAGCTTATGTAAGATGTCTCTCACCCAAGAGAGAGATTCCTGATACTTTGAAAAAGACTATGGAAAGGTAAGCAAGTTGTCTAAATATGGAATGTGTGGATACCTTGTGGCCTTTAGTGAGCTATAACTGGAACTAGACACTTTGGACTTTCCACTGAGCCAACAGAGTTGACAAAGGATGGGACAGAGAACTGTTAATGTGATCCAGACATAGAAAACCTTAAATTTCAGAAGATTGGATGAATAGGGATGTGATGATAAACATCCTATGAGTCTAGTGTTACCAGGAAACCTGAAAGAGGAAGGAAAGTTTGCAGGTTGTGAAGTGACATCATTTTGAATTAGGGCATTATCACAAAGGGTTTAGAAAAGAAAGATCCAGAACTGGTCTCCAAGTATTTCTTTCTTTGGCATTAGGAGCATCCCTGAATAAAAACTCTTCCCCACTTGGGAAGGAGAAACTGGTTCTATGAGTCCTTTGGGGACAGCATGTGATGAAGAACAGGTGGAAGCAAGACAGTCTGATTTGGAAGATAAGAATGACCCTCCCCCCTAGAAAGGAGAAATTTCCTCCCACTGCCATCTGTAATCTTGATGGATGATGATCAGAACCTATTTGTCTGAAGCAATCTATTGCCAAAGGGGGGGGGGGGAGAAATTAAGACTTTCTAGAAGAAAAGGGGTGCCAGGGTGGGAGTGGTTCACAATGTCTTTTGAATGGTGTGTTGTGCATATATTGGACTGTCCCTGGTTTGGGGAGGTTAGAGACTTCTCTTTGGAACTCCCTTGCCATTCCTGAATTGTGTTGAGACTGCTTATTCTGTTTTCTGTCAAAAATGGAAGAGGAGAAAGAAAATCCCTTGAACAAATTGAAAAAGGAGAGCTGAAAAATCTTAAGAGATTCCCTGGATCAGCTTGCTCCTTTCATCTCACTTTTTGATCACCTCTGCAGCAGGGGGGGGGGGGGGGCAAGCACTAAAATCACTATCCAAGGGAGAATTTAAAATGTCATTTTTAACATAATCTGGAATTTTCTAAGACTATACCTCTCAATCTCTTAGATTAAGAAATCTGGACAAAGCCATACATGGTGTGGAGACAAAGGCCCAAAAATAGAGAGAATTTTTAAATATTGCTCTTATCATCTTTTGGCTGTTCCCGTTAGGGGTCGCCACAGCGGATCACCTGTTTCCATTTATTCCTGTCCTCTGCATCTTGCTCAGTCACACCAACCACCTGCATGTCCTCTCTCACCACATCCATAAACCTTATCTTAGGCCTTCCTCTTTTCCTGTTACCTGGTAGCTTCATCCTTAGCATCTTTATCCCAATATACTCAGCATCCCTCCTCAGCACATGTCCAAACCAACGTAATCTTGCCTCTCTGGCTTTGTCTCCAAACCTTCCAACCTGGGCTAACCCTCTAATATACTTATTCCTAATCCTGTCCACCCTCGTCACACCCAGTGCAAATTTTAACATCTTTAACTCTGCCACATCCAGCTCAAACTCCTGCCTTTTTGTCAGTGCCACTGTCTCCAACCCATATAACATAGCTGGTCTCACTACCCTTTTGTAAACCCTCCCTTTCACTCTTACAGGTACTCGTCTGTCACAAATCACTCCTGACACTCTTCTCCACCCACTCCACCCTGCCTGTACTCTCTTCTTCACTTCTCTTCCACACTCACCGTTACTCTGAACTATTGACCCCAAGTATTTAAACTCATCCACCTACGCCACCTCTACTCCTTGCATCCTCACCATTCCTCTATCCTCTCTCTCTCATTCACTCACATGTATTCTGTCTTAGTCCTGCTGACCTTCATTCCTCTTCTCTCTAGAGCATATCTCCATCTCTCCAGGGTCTCCTCCACCTGTTCTCTACTCTCACTACAGATCACAATGTCATCTGCAAACATCATAGTCCACGGGGACTCCTGTCTGATCTCATCTGTCAACCTGTCCATCACCAGCTCTTATAAACGTAGAAATTTGATAGAATAATAGATTTTGTGTAAGCATGAATTTTCTGAAGGGTATGAAGTCAAAAACTCAAATGCCTGTCATTATTTTCTGTTATGACTTGCCAATAATTTGCTAGAAAGCTACAATTTTATGAAAAACGGACCAAAAGTATGAGTTAAAAATCAGGACATTCTGTGAAATTCTGTACAGTTGAGAGGTATGTCTAGGACTGCAGCCATGCAAACCTCCTTAAAACAGTATTAGTGGTAAGTGGCCATAGCCCTGGAGGATGTATCCAGAGTCATACAATACAGTGCAAACAACGAGCAGTGACCTGTGCAAAAAAAGAAACTAAAAGTAGATTTTTCGTCACAAGAAGAAACTTCAGATACATTTATCATGCTTTCACAATTTGTTGGAACAAGTTTTAACATGTAAACCTGACAATTCAAAATTCTGAAAGCCAAAGTTGCAGAAGTTTACACTTTTCCCCCCTATCTATCAATAAACTGCCATCCTTATTAGGAGGTAATGCCGCGGTGGTGCAGCGGTAGCATTGTTGCCTCAAAGGAAGAGGTTCTCCCGTTCGATTCTCGGCTGGAGTGCGGTGAGTGCCTTCTGTGTGGAGTCTGCATGTCCTCCCTGCAGTTGGGTGGGGTACGAAAGACATGCATAAATGGGCGTCCTTCGTTGAAGGTTGGACGTCGAGCTGGCACCTCGACGTTTGTGAAAATCTACTGCCAATCATTAGCGGACCGGAGTTCCGCTGTGGCAACCCCTAACTGGGAAAAGCCGAAAGACAAACAACTTATTAGGAGGAGTATGATTGGAATTAAGTAAGTGCTTAACAGCAATGGGATTAACAAAGGCTATAGCGATAGGACAGATTTTGGAGTAGTGTATAAAATTTTAAAAGACTGAGGAATTTTATACAGTCTGTCTGCCTTTTTAAGGGCAGCTAGCTGACTGGCAGAAAAACTGCATACAGTAATGCATACATCCTATAAAGTTGATAGAACAGAAGGAGTTCGTGTTTGTTCTGGAAAATCCTTCTGCAAAACTAGTTTTTTCTAAGGGACTGAAAAATCTGTGTTCTCCCACTGAAAGTAGGCACATTCTAGAAATAGCCTCAGAGAAAAAAAACACAGGGAGAGCAAGAAACCAAGCTCTTCTCAGAGTCTGAATTAGAAATCTGAAGAAAAAAAAAACTGAGTCCATCCCCTTGATCTTCCTGTTCCGATTCAGAATCTTGAATCTCTTCAGGAAAAGAGGAATCCCTCTTTCTTTACAAGAAAGATAAATAGCCTGAATTAAATCCTGAACCAGACCCAGTAAACTACTCCTGTCTAAAGAAAATTGAGGAGGGGTAGATATATGTTTGGTTTTCTGTTTCTTTTAGACAGGAAAAATAGGGCCAACTGTGTTACTAATGGCAGCAGCTGCTTCCCCAGGGATGGGCACAGCATTCAGGCACAGCAGGGAAACCTTTCCTGTTCCCTCTCCCACAGCCAAAAAAAAATGTCTCTCCTTTACCCATTGACGGGACTCCAACAGCCATTGAGGACATGACTAGCCCCTGGTCCATAGTGGCTGTAGGTGTTGCACCAGAGGGATCTGGGGTTAAAAATGATTGGTCTGAGGTACTACAAATGGCCACATCATAGTCACCCACTTGCTGCTGTGGCAGATTAGTACCATGCTGTATTGGAAAAGACTTTTGCTTAACTTTTTCTTTTTGTGGCTGGAAGGACTGGCCATGAGTCTGGTAGTCTGTTTCATGGTCAAGCAGAAAATGGTACATCTGTTCCATTGAAAGGAAGCAGCACAGTCTACAAAAGTTTATTTTATTTCTTTATATTTTTGTCAGAAAAGTACAGTAAAAAGCACTTTCAAACACTTTGTCAGCCCCACCAAAGAAAACTAAATACAAATCACCCACATAAAATGTGTTTCAGTTAGTTAACACTACTTTTAAACTAACAGAAAAAAAATGAGTGTTTCATTTAACAGTATGTTACAGTCTCAAGATAGTCCATTAAAATACAGCACTTTTAGGTTTAAAATAACTTTCTGGAAGAGGTAAGTGACAAAACATCAATACATTTAAGAGAATGGAAGTCTTTTCCCCAAAGGGAGCTCAACTGTCCAGCAAAGGAAAGCACAAGCTGACCTTCGATCATACCTCTCAACCATACCGAATTCCTTGGTATTTCCCGGTTTTGAGGACAAAATAATGGGGTGCCACAAATTTCCAAGTGGCCCCTTCAAATCCCGATTTTTTTTTTATTTACGATTTTTTGTTATATTGCCGCTGACATCATTACACATTGTCAGCATATCTAAAACTTCATTAACATGCAGGGGCATGTGCGATGGCATGCATGGGCTCTTGTATTGTGTTCTGTTTTCACAAAGGCTGTGGTAGAATGAGTATGATTTGTAGAAGATCCTGAGCCAAAATTCATTTATTTATTATCAAGTAAAAGCTCTGCAGTACAGCGGCCACTATAGCCTGCGCTGCGTATTCTTTCTGTAACATCCCCAGGCTAAAGGAAGAAACAGACCTCGCTATTATTGTCAGGTGCATATTTCTGTTTCTGTATGTTTCATATTTCTGACTTTAGAGTCATCCGTTCAATTCTGACATCTGCTCAGTAAATCGCGCATTCACTACTCATCTCTACGTGGGTTTCCCCTGGTTGTCATCTTAGAAACCACTAAAGAAAACAAATGTAGTCCAGCAACCAACACAGCAGCGCAGTTATAAGCTCTTTAATCTAAGCTATACTATTATTATAATGGATTATAAAGAAATATGAAGTACCTGGAATTTCTTTAGGTAGGTTTTTAATTGTTTATATATGATTACTATTCTGTAAGGTGATTACGTATATATTATGTGCAAAAGAGTTTTTTTCCTCCACTTCTGCCGTGCGCCGAGACGTTTATATGTTTGACATATGTCTTTAAAACCGTGTGGCTGTTTTCAATTATACTTTGTTTGATTCCAAACCCCAAAGCTTACATTGATAACTGCATCCATTTATGTATGACGTGTTACCTTTCAGGTATCTGTGATAGGCTATTGAGATTTTAAATTTATTGAGTCTGGGCTCTGGTTGTTTTAATTAGATCCACAAAAGCAGACACTTTAGAGGTGCTAGGACCACACAAGCTACAGTCTTTAATAAAACAAGTCTTTATTGTTGAACACGATAGAAGACAAAAAATAAGCAGTATAATGTATTGTGTGACGTGCCTGCTTTGTAGATTTAAAGTGAGCGCGATCTGCGATTTTGACACTTATTTCCATCTTAATTAGATCTGAAGAAATGGTCACCGCAAAAGGGCTTATAGTTGGTTTGTGTTATTGTATTCTATTTAGTTTAAAGAATTGAGTTTACACCTGAGCTGCTGTGTTGGACACTGGATTACATTTATCTTCACTAGTTCTTTTTTAGCAGTGGTAAAAAGGAATTGTCAATCATCAAACTGTGTCTGTTGTAAGTAGCGTGCACTCTTATTTTTTGCAATTTATTTGGCTTGTCTAACTTATTTTTAGTAATTTAACTGGCAAGGATTGGTGCTCATAAATCAAATAAGAAAGAGTTATAAATCTGCTTTGACAGGTCAGTAAATACAGTTAAAAGATCCTGACAGTTTGTACTACCACAATTTATAAGGAAAACGTGAGAGGAAAGATGGATCGTTTAATTACTACATAGACGAATAAATACCTGTTTACGTTCACTCACAGTTTGTGTACTCTGTTCTGTTATGCAATGTGTCTCTGCTAGACTTCTGTAGTTTTTAACAGAGTAAGCAACACTGGAGTTGCAAAACAATATAATAGGGGGGGACTGTTTCTTCCTGTTGAAAAAAAGTGTGTCTCTGCTTTTCTCATTTAGCACATCATCTTTAAGGTACATCCCATACGTATATTAACAGAGTGAAATCCATCATAACTTTATTTAATATTGCCGTACTTAGTAATCCACCATGACTTTATTTAATATTGACATCCTTAAAGTCAGTGACAGCTGGTGATTTTAAACCAAGCTGGGTGGGTAGCTGCAGGGGGCAACTGAATGGGTAATGGGTAAAGCTAAATAGCTGGAATGGATTCGATCGGGGTTCAATTACAGAAGGGTCAGCCATGAGTGACGATGGTTACCATTTTACATATCTGGTCAGACACTAATGCATATGCTAAAGTGTCTACCAGCTGCAGTGTTCCTTACATGTCAGAGCTTGTTTGAGATACAGTGAGTGAATGCGCACCACTACCTTATCACAAAACATGACAAAAGTGGATGGCCCTGACTGCACTAAACTACCTACTGCAACTTCTGTACATGTGATTCAAATTTTCTATCAAACAGACTGCATTGTGCACAATGACAATTGAAAAATAAAGAAATGTGGAAATCCCCCCTTATCCTCAATTTATTATTCTCAATCCAAGGTCAATCTAACTTTATGAAACAGTGATTATGTAATATATTGCTGTTTGTGTGAGATAGTGTCAACTGAATTTTTCATTACTTACATTACCACAGTTTGAGGCAGTATAAACTATCCATTCTAATGTCTTCTTCATGAAGTACTTCACATCTATAATATTAATACTGATATGAAAAATGCACAAAAGTCCAACACAAACCTCACTGATGTGATGCTAAGTAACTTACGGAATATATTTTGTTTTATTTTTCAGTGTTGGTAACTAGGGTCATGGCTAAAAAATGGACCATCCTGGCCTAGTTTACTAATCTTAAAATAAAAATAAAATAAAATCTAAAAGGGGGCACTGCATTTCCGTTGAATATACTTCTACTTTAAGATTGTGTTACAGAGAGTTTGTTTGTGTCTTTCGGCTTTTCCTGGTTAGGGGTCGCCACAGCGGAACTCCGGTCCACTAATGACGTGTTACAGAGAGTAATGGAGGAAAAGGGTAGTGTTTAAAAATAAAGGAAAAGGAAAAATATCATTTTAACTGAGGCTTCTGTATGATTCTGCCTCTTGTGTACTTACCGGACAGGGGAAATACCATGATCAAGAAGGTTGTTTCCCCAGGGTGAGGCTCTTCCACTGAACATTTCGGTGTATAGAATCAAGAGAGGTAACATGCTAAAATTAAAAACTAACATGCTAAAATTAAAAACTGCTAAGTATTGTAACTGCCAGAACTTATTTTAAATTTCTTTTTTGATAAATAAAAAGCACTTATTCTGGCTATATTTTGTGTTTAATAATTTTGTCTGTTCAATTTGCATTTTGAACATTGGCATCCCACAATTCCATCTGAGTGGGCAGGATTTCATAATTATGTATGCAAATTTTTATGTTACTCAGCTTACCGATTTGTACCTATTTTTCATGGGTCTTTGTCCAGATTTTTTGATGTTTCCAGGTTGAGAGGTATGCCTTTGATCCTCAGAAGCCTCAGAGGAGTGTACTGTTCAGCAGCAGAAAAGCTGTGAAGGAGTTCTTTCCCAAACTTGTCTTTAAGTCAGCTCAGCTTCAGCTACATGACAGTTTGGGTGTGTGGAAGGTGCTTTGGAAGCTGGCCGGCCATTATATCCTTGGCAGGATATAACCCATATGGCTATTGCAGCAGCGATCAGTATGAAGAACATATATTGATTTAATAAAGTGAACACACAGCATAAAACAGATCAGGAGTTATCTTACACCATGTCCAACAGTAAAGTAAAAATGCCAGCAGGAGCAGAAAAACTTAGAAGCTATTTACAAAAATATAAAGTTTTATAGAGAATTGGGAAAGAAGACAACAGCAATATTATTACCAACTAAAAAAGAAGAAAACTGTATATTTTGGAGAAGTATAATTAAAACTCCTGCAGAACATAGAGATAAATGGTGAAAAGCGTTAAATGGAGCAGTAAGAAGTGTTAATATGTGCATAATGTGAAATGAAATGGAGTAACAGAGAAATTGAGGCAAAATTATGAAAGGCTCGTAAATGAAAAAATCCCATGTCCAGATGCAGTACCCAACTTCTAGTGGCTAAAGGTGTTACTGTCTTTGCACAGTGTTTTAGCATCGAGTAAAAGTATGCACATCCCAAATGAGCACCTACTTAGTTAACAGCAGAAAAGCTGTATTCCTTTTTAAGTGCTAAGCTAGCCATCCTAAGAACTACATATCAGTAATGTGCCTTCCAGCAGTGTATATGTTGTGTATCAGAACTGATGCAGAGTATTTAGTCACTTATTAAAAATTCAGTGATGGCAGTAGAACAGAAAGATGATAGAAAATCATATGAAAAAAAGATAATGTAATATCAAACAAAGCTATAATAGCTGTAAAAAGGGCAAACTATAAGTTTGGTATTGACGGATTACAAAAAATGCATTTGACAGCATTCTGCATTCATGTAATACAGACTGCTTACAGATGTACAAAATACCCCCTGCTCTGATAAATTCCATAGCTGTCAATATGAAACAGTGGCATACAACAAGATTCATGATAAAGGGCAAATTACATTCTCAAGGATAAAAGTCCAAAGAGGGTGATTCCTCGACACCACTGCTATTTTCCCTTGCCCTTTACTCATTGAGCTGTTTCCTTAATGGACTAGGTTACAGCTTGCCTTCCAAAACTCTTTGCCCAGTGACATCTTGTATACATTTTGTGGATGATGGAAGTGTATAGCTCGTCAAATAAGCAACTAGAAGTACAGCTATGCATGATTAAAATGTTTTCAGATGGTATAAGAATGAAGCTTCATCTTGATAAATGTACAAAAGCAGTTTTATAGCAGGAAAATTAATGCATCAACAAAATATCAAGCTAGGAGAGGAATGTGATATAAAAGAAATTAACATAATAATAGAAGAGAGAGATTATAAATACATAAGAACAGATGAAGGGTCAGCAAGAAAAGATGAACAAATGAGAGCAAAGCTTAGTAAGGAGTATTTTAGAAGACTAAAGTTAATGTTGAAAAGTGTCCCGATATCTAGAAATAAAAGTTCAAGTTATAAATCTGCTTGCTCTTCCAATTCAAACATAGGTTTTGGCATGAATGACTGACCCCTAAAAGTGTTGGAACAATTGGACAGCAAAACAATAATGCTTCTTAAGCCATATCAAATGATGCGCAAGAACCAGTGCATGGCATGATTGTGTCCTTCGGTAAGGAGGAGGTATGAATCTCCTTAAAATCAATTATGTGTGCAGGACTGCTGATATCATCGGATCCAAATATAGTGAAAGTTCAGCCCATGAAAAAAACAAGTCTAAGATGGCATCTTTGCTCAGATTAGCAGTAGTATTTTGGAAAGGAGCCGGAATGGAAATAAAACCAGAAGTAAATAAAAAAGGTGGTAACAAAGTGTCCAAAAGTTATATAAAGAACATGACCAGGGAAAAAGGATAAAAACATTGGAAAATGCACAGTTATATTGGCAATTATAGAGAATTGTTGCAGTAATCAGATGTTGGTCAAGATATGTTGCATGAATGGCTAGGGAGAGGTAAATTTAAGTCAAAACTGAAAGGTTAATAATGGCTGCTCAAGGTAACAGACTGCAGACACATTGATTCGAAAAGTTCATAGAAAAGGTGGACTCGCAAAAATAATGCTAAAAATAAGGCGTTCTGATCACATAGGGTCACCCATAACCATCAGTCAAGAAAGCAGAAGCAAGAACATTTGGATTACAGGCTAGAAACTGACTTCCCTACCAAGGATTGATATCTGAGTATAGCAAAGAGAAAGGGACAGGGAAATCCTACATGAAAGACCTGCTGTGATAGAGTTTTTTGTTGAATCTCAAATGGAAGCTGCTGTTAAAAAGGTGATTAGTAGGGCAAGTAAAGTATGGACATGACCGCTATAAGAATCTGAGGAGGTTAGAAAAGATAGGTAAGAGAGATTGTGTAAGCAGTTTACAAGGGAACAGTGGGAGGGCATATGTATGACTCCCGAGATTGCAACAAACTCTAGAAGATTTAAGACGTTTGCTGGAAGTGTTTGCAGTTATTTTTATACCCCATGCAGCCTCCAAAGAGCTTTTTCTCAGGTAAATTGCAAATACTGGAGGTGCTATGGGAGAAGAAAGATGTAACTTGGAATATATGTTTTGGGAATGTAATGAGTGGGCACAGTTTAAAAATTACCTACAGAGTACTCTTGTCAGAAATATTTGGTGAGCAGACAAATGTAACTAAGGAAATGATTCTTTTGAGCTGGATTACAGGATCTGAATTTCATAGATAGTAAGAGCTTGTTAAATTTAATTCTGTTGACTGCCAACAAGCAATTCCTAGAAAATGGAAATCATATCTAAACTAACTGTATTTGAAGTATTGAATATTGTAACAGGTAAAAGAACAGGAAGTAGGATCTTTAGAAAAGGGAAGGAGCAAATTACATAGTAAATGGAAACTGTGGAAACAGTACATGCAGAAGAATGTTCAGGAGGAGGCGTGAGGTTTTAGGGGAGGTCAGAATTGAACAGTTTGTGTAATGTTGGGCTGACGATGCTTATAAAAAAAGAACACATGATGTGTAATGTATGCAACTTGAAATATGTTAATATGATTTGTTTTCATTTATATTAATGTATGTTTGCCTATGTCTTAAGTGATAATTTAATAAGGGTGTTAAAAAAGAAAGTAGAAACAAGAAAACCCAATATTGTAGTCAAAGAAGAATAAAAGTAGCATTAATTGTCAGAGTAGCTCTATCTAGTGATTATAGTGTCCTGCCTACTGAGACATGAAGTTTAAAGTATCAGGGTGTGCAAGCAGAAACCTGAGGACTCTGGAGTAAAGACACACAGATCCAGTAGCAGTGGGGACAGCAGGTTTAATAAAAAAAAAATTCAAGAAAATGTGTATGCGTTATTCTTAGAGGAATCTCCACATGAACTGCAAAAGGAGGCAGTTCTTCATACACTGTGGGAGATGAGAAGAACTCTGTTGGCATACATCAAATACTGAAGCAGTGCTAATTTCATGAACTTAACCTGATTTAGTAAAGGGGTCTGTTCATGTCAAGTTATTAACAAACCTAAACATTTGGAGAAATTAAGAGAGACAAGCCAACGTACTGCCAATCATCCATCAAATACAGTACATTCTTGCTACAGGTGTGGTCAGATGTCTGTCATTGTCCTCCTGTTTCATAAAATTCAAGCTAAAACACATTCTTAAACACCTGTTGGCATACATCAAATACTGAAGCAGTGCTAATTTCATGAACTTAACCTGATTTAGTAAAGGGGTCTGTTCATGTCAAGTTATTAACAAACCTAAACATTTGGAGAAATTAAGAGAGACAAGCCAACGTACTGCCAGTCATCCATCAAATACAGTACATTCTTGCTACAGGTGTGTTCAGATGTCTGTCATTGTCCTCTTGTTTCATAAAATTCAAGCTAAAACACATTCTTAAACACCTGTTCTCTTTACAGTTTCTCAGCCATGTCAGAAAACACATTTCCTTCATTTAACATCCACATCCACTGCCTTCTTAAAGGAAGGAGCATATTACATAGTCTGGTATTGAATTCGGACCTCTGCCAGAACTGTTAAAGCATCATTCCCATCATTCTAAAAGGCTTTAAAAGCAGCCAGACCTTTGCATGTGTCTCATGCCTTCTGTTAATTATACAAAGTCAACTGATATGTTTATGCCAACGTATTCCTTTCATATTAATTAATCTTACCATTCAAGAACTTTTTCTTTTACTTAACACCAGATTACTCTGCACATATCAACCATGTAGGTGATTAGATCAAACTTGCAGTAACCTTGTGTAAATGATACCTTTGAGCATTAATTTCATGTCTGAATTAATAATACTGAGAATAACACAAGATTATTCAGCCTAATTGTTGATGTATTTGTTAAGGGTCAGGTTAGAGAATAAGACAAGGCTTTGAGGACTGTAAGAAATTTCTCCAGGACCTCTGTAAATACTAAATTTCTTAATGGTCAAAAACTAACTGCTGCAAAGTCTACATTTCTGAGGAAAATGTACATAGTAGCCGGTATTCCCAACGTTATCTGAAAAACTGTAAAATAACTCATAGGTCCTCAATAAGTTTGTGCAGCTTGATGGCTTAATGGTATGGTCTGTTCCTTACATCTTCAAGGTATAGGGTTCATTACCTGGGAATCCATGTTTATACAACAGGCAGAAATGAGTGTTGATGAATTTCTTAAGCATGTTATTCTTTCCTCCAAACTCACAAACTAGAAAAGTTTTTTGATTAACATCCTGATCCCCAAATACAAGCATGCTTCCCTGTGATCCATCTTAATTCATCTCACTGTACACACATTATCTAGACAACAGACCACACCTTAAATAAAATCTTTTGCTCTAGCGCCTTCTGTCTAATAGAAACTGCACTGTCTACCGTTAGAAAGTCTACAGTGATTATCTTTAACCTGAGCCTCCTTTTCCAATATCTTCCTTATTTTCAAGCTGCCCCCCCCAGCTAAAATGTACTCTCTGCTATCCATTAAAAATGAAGAGTCAGCAAGCCCCTTGGCCTAATAAAACACCCGTTGGTATAGCAGTCAGTGAAGGGACATCTCCAAAAATTGCTCCACTGCCTTGGAACCATCTACGTAAGGATATTTGGAATGAATATCTCTGTTCTGTTTTCTGTACCAGGCTGGTCCAACATCTTTAACACCATGTAGTGCAGCTATTTCTCATCAGCTTGTAACTTGTTAGAACATTGCTGCAGCACTATGTTATTATACATACTTGTGTAAGCGAAACCCTTGTTTTGTGTCCTGCTTGTTTCTAGCAGCCAATCTGCACAAATTAGGTAATTTTAAGGAGTGTATGTTTTCTGTGGCTGATTAATTGCTTGTCCTGTAACATTAGTGATCTTAATTTACCTGCTCATTTTAGCAATTTATTAAATACTGTGCCTGTTTATAGTTATGTTAGCTCTGTAAATTGTGTTGTATAAGCGTAGTGATCCATTTAGCTAATGTGTAGATCTGCCTTAGTAGTAGTAGATAATGCACAGTACATATTGTAATTTGTATTGTAAATTCTGTGTACCGAAATTGGTAAATTACACACTGACTGGTCTATAAATGTGCCTTTGACTAAGCAAGTGAATTCCTTACTTTTTGTAAGAATGTGTATTTCATCTCAATGTTTGGAACTGGACATTCCTCCCAGTGATCAAGAACTGGTTAATGAGAGCATTAAGGGATCAGCAAAGACAGACAGGATGGTTGTGAAATGATAATACCTTCAATTGGTCTGAAAATGACTGCAGTACTCTTTATTAACCCAGCAGATGTAACAGCGTGATTACAGTTTGAAAATGTACCAGCTAGAATCCGCAAAAACAGAATGCTGAATCTTATTCTCTTCATTAATAATATGTGGGACTCATCATTGGTCCTGAAAGGGACCATACAACAATTAAGTGCGATGCTTTCCAGTTATGGAACAGGAGATGGGCCTCCTCACAGTAATCCTTTTGCAAGTAAGATTAAGGATGATCTTCAACTCCTTTTTTCATTCAGGTACCATATCACTACTGTCTTAGCAGATGTTCTGGCTTCAGAAGCTGCTCTGCAGCAAAAACTAACATCTCACTTTCAGGACGTTAATGTGGAGAACTTCTCTGCTGGACTGCAAAGATGCTGACCCCCAAAATTTCTCAAAACTTTCTGAAAGTACATCCAAAAAGTTAGGACCTGTTTGCTACGGTTTGTACCCTTGAAATGAAGTAGCAAGAAGTTTTGCTGCATTTTAGACCACGCACAGAGTGCTACAGCTGTCAAGTTTGACCGCAAATTCAATACCAGCTTTTAAAACCTGGTATTGCTTTAGAGATTGAGATCAGCAGATTGTGCCCTACTAGCACTTTGGGCGCAGGGCAGCTCTCTCACCATACCCTAGCTGCACTGCTGTATCAGATTTTCCCTTTTCTCTCTAGCATCAGTATTGGTTTGAAGCTGTCAGTAGCCCTCATTCTATTTCCTCTGCTCTTTTGTACCCCATCATTTTTATGCCACTAACACCACCTCTCTCTCTCTGCATATTCTGTAAATTCTCTTGTTAATCCTTTTTTGAAATACATTGCAGTCTTTACCTATCTTGTGATTCTTAAACAACTAAAACATTGTTTCACAGCCCTTCTTATCTTCAGCCCAATGTCTTTGTTATCCTCTGCCACTGGCTTCTTGGATGTTTTCCTTCCTAACTGCATGCATTTCTGATCACTCTGTCTTCATTTGCCACCCTTACATGCACATACTCCTGTTTTTTTTTCTTTTTGGTCTCGAAAATGCCACTTTGCTCAGTTATTATCCCTCCCTCAGCTACCTCCTATTCACTATACTCAATATCATGATATGTGCATGCAACATTTAAATGACACCCTAACATATGAGATTAGTGAACAAGTAAAATGTTTGAATGCTATGAAAGAATTTACTGCTTTAATTGAGAAAGGTGTGCGTTTGGGTTATTTTTGTAAAAAGGATCTTGACACTAAATTTTGTATAGATAATTGTCAATTGGCTACTTTTTATTGTCTTCCCAAATTGCACAAGAATTTATCTAACCCCCCTGGTCGTCCTATTGTGGCAGCTACTAATTATTTTTTTACAGAATATTGGTGTGGTAATACATGGATATTTGTTACCTTATGTGGAAAAACTTGATTCTTATATTAAAAATTATTTTGATTTTATTGATAAGATATCTGATGTATTTTGGACTAATTATATGTTTTGGATTAGTTTAGATGTGGTTAGTTTGTATAAAATATTAGCCGTAAAGATGGTATGCAGGCATTGCATTATTTCTTGGGTGATAGTCCTGTTTCACATTATATTTTGGACTTAACCAGTTTTTGTTTATCCAATAATTTTTTCAGCTTTAATGAGGTGATTTACCATCAGTTGAGAGGTACGGCCATGGGGGCACCTTTTGCCCCCATGTATGCCAATCTTTTTATGGCTAAATTTGAATTGGAATACATCAATACTAATTTGTTTGTACAGAATAATGTGTTATTTTACTTTCGTTATATTGATGATTTGATTTTTTTATGTAAAGGGGGTTTTGATTTAGTGTCTACTTTTGTTTCTGATCTCAGTAATAATAGATACAACATTAAATTTGATGGTTTGCAGTTTGGTACTAAAGTTAATTTTTTGGACATTTCTCTGGTAGGAGGGGAAGATGGACACATTCTAACTACGGTCCATCGAAAATTTATTGATGGTAATCAATACTTATTTGGCACTAGTTGCCATCTGCCTCATACATTAAGATCTCTGCCTTATGGAGAAATAGTTAGATTATCTAAATTGTGCAATGATAGTTTAGACTTGGAAAGAGAGATTAATGAATTAATTGATATGTTTTTACAAAGGGGTTATACTATGTAGGTAATTATTGAATCATTTGAAAAGCTGTTAAAAGCTAATATAAATTATGAAAGAAATAATGTTTATACTAGAGTGGGACAAAATAAGATGGACAAAAAACGACAGAGGAATAATATACGACAAGATAATATTTACTTTGTTACTACTTCTAATATACTGAGTGAGCAAATTTGGGAATCTATATAATAATATTGGAAATTCCTAACACAAGATAAACTGGTGAACAAATTTATTCCTAATGTTCCTCAGGTGGCTTATAATAGAGGACAGAATCTGGGAGATAAGCTAATCGGGGCATATTATGTTTGTCCAACTGATAAACTGAATCTTTCAATGTCCATTTTTGGAACAGTACCATGTCATACTTGCAGCATATGTCCCCATATTAAGTTGCACTTTTCTAGAATAAATGATAAAATATTTAGACCACAGAAATGTTTTTCTTGTTACACTCTGGGTGTTGTTTATTGTCTTAGATGTCCCTGCAACCTTTTCTATATTGGTGAAACCAAAAGAAAATTTAGAATAAGGTTGCAGGAACATGTTCGTGACATTAAAAAGGGAGCATTGTAAAGCCCGGTTGCATTGCACTTTATGGAAAAAGCATAGTTGTAATGCTAATTTATTGCAAGCAACTGTATTAGAACAAGGTTTTGTGAAGAAAGGGGATGATAAATTATTAAAAATATGTTATTATATAAGGAAACTATTTTTATATTAAAGTATAATACATTGTCACCAATGGATCTGAATAAAGCTAATTGGAGGTGTTTACTTTAATACATAATATATATTTGTGTATTTTTAGTGTTTGTATTTGTTATAGTATTATTTATATAATTTCTGTTCACTTTCAGTTCAGTACTATGAACTTGTTAATTAGTTTATTAATTGGATGGGGGATGGAGTCTATTTAATTGATTGTGTGTATAAAAGGGAATGTCTTTTCACTATTATTCTTGTACTCATTGAAGGCTGTGGTGGCCGAGGCGCTAAGACAGTTTGAATTTTCATTAAATTCTTCAGCGTGGATTCCGTGTTGTTTTTGCAGCTCTCTCACTGTACCCTAGCTGCACTGCTGTATCAGATTTCCCCTTTTCTCTCTAACATCAGTATTGGTTTGAAGCTGTCAGTAGTCCTCATTCTATTTCCTCTGCTCCTTTGTACCCCATCATTTTTATGCCACTAACACCACCTCTATCTCTGCATAGTCTATAAATTCCCTTGTTAACCCTTTTTTGAAATACATTGCAGTCTTTACCTATCTTGTGATTCTTAAACACCTAAAACATTGTTCCACAGCCATTCTTATCTTCAGCCCAATGTCTTTGTTATCCTCTGCCACTGGCTTCTTCCTAATTGCATGCATTTATGATCACTCTGTCTTCACTTGCCACCCTTACATGCACATATTCCTGTTTTTTTTTTTCTTTTTGGTCTCGAAAATGCCACTATTGCTCAGATATTATCCAGCCCTCAGCTACCTCTTATAAACTCACTACATTTTTTTCCTCACATCTGCAATTTTGTTCTGCTGCTTCTATGCAGTATTCTTTTCCTCCCCCTTTTCCAACTTAATTTAAAAGAGCGGTCATCCTGTTGTACCTTTCTGACCCTTGTTTCAGCAGTGCTGTTCCTGTAAAGTTAGATATGCAGCTTTAATACTAAATTTCTCAGCCTCCTGATGCCTTCTCCTAGTCCCCATCCCATGTCCCCCACAACGCATATCACATGCTCCCACCCTCACACTTAGAGGTGGCAGTCATACTCTCTGATCCTTTTTTTCCTGGGAATGATTGAACTTCGTTTCAGTAACACTTTTGAGATTGCTGTTGTACCCCCAAACATCTGCATAGATCTACAGCTGCCTTAGTCTTCTATCTTGTTTCTTGCACTGCCCTCTGTACTGTGTCATTTGCTCAGACAGTGTACCAACAAAAGGAAGAAACTGTTGCAGAAAAGAGAAAAATCTCAGGATGCAAAAAACTCCCTTACCAGCCTCAGTAAGAAGCTGAGATCCCTCATAAAATCCTCCAAAGCTAGTTACGAAAATAAAATTGCCAAAGATTCCAAAGACAACCACAAGGTATTCTATAACTATGTCAAGAATCTAAATGGCAATGCTCAGATCTGCTCTGAGCTACAACAGAACGGCATTAAATATACTGATCCCAAGGATATTGCCAATATCCTGGCAGATCAATTCAGTGCCAACTTCACCCCCCTCTCACCCCCTAAACGGCCCATCTCAGTACTGGAAGATTGCCAAATTCCAGTAATAATGGCCACACAGATAAAAAATGCACTCTCCAAAGCTAAGAATATAGCATCCATGGGACCAGATGACATCCTGGGCTGTGTACTACATGAACTACAAAATGAAGTGGTACCTCAACTAAGTGTCATGTTTATTCATTGCCTCACCTCAGGCTTTGTGCTCACTAAGTGGTGCACAGCTACAGTTATCCCACTCCACAAGGGGGGATCCCGGGAACTACCACCCCATCAGTCTGACGAGCCTGATCTGCAAGACCATGGAACGTATTATCATGGAACTTGTAAACAAAGACATTGGCAACCTTCAAACACTGGACCCACCCAGTTTGGGTTCGTGAAGGGCCGATCTTGTCTCCTGCCTTCTTCAAATCAGTCTCCAGAGCTGTGGGCGAGGGTAAGATGATCCACGCAGCCTATCTGTACCTCACCATGGCCTTTGACACCATCCCCCACTCTGGAATCATAGCTAGACTTAAGCTGGGCATTAATTCCTACGTCACTCAATGGGTTGCCAACTGGCTTACTGACGGAGCTCACACTGTAAGAGTAGCCGACTCCAAATCCAGGTCTAGACAAGTGGAGTACCTCAGGGTTCAGTCCTGGGACCACTCTTGTTTGGCATCTACTTCTCTGAAGTACAGACCAACACTAAGGGACTCTGGCTAACAAAGTTGGCAAATGACTGCAAACTGGGAGCCATTATTGAATCCCCAAATGATGTGGATACTTTACAAAAGGGTCTTACAGAAACAGATGCTTGGTGCCAGAGCCATGGGCTCAAGCTCAGTGCCAAGAAATGTATAGTTATTCCCTTTGGGAAAAAACATGTACCCATGAATTACCACATAGGTGGCAGTACACTAAACACCGAAAGTGTGATAAGAGACCTAGGGACACAGGTGGACAGTGGTCTCACCTTTGATAACCACATCGCCACAACAGTCAAGAAATCCTTCTATGTGGCACACCTCATCACTAAGGGCTATTCATCCATAAAAAAGGAGGTCATTGTCCCACTGTACTCATCCCTCATTAGACCCATTATAGAATACAATGCCCTGTTTGGTCTGTACCTCTCAAGACATCTGCAACAACTGGAAAGGCTGCAGAAATAACTCACTAAAAGAATCACAGGCCTAAAGCAGATGCCCTTCGCTGACCGCCGTAAAAAAACTCCAGCTGTACCCTATCGTATATAGTCTACTCAGAGGCGATCTCTGCTTAACATACAAGGCCATGTCAAACCCAGACCTGCTGGACATGCTACACTTTAAGAAATCCCAATCCCTCAGAGCCACACGCTCCAGGGATCTAAACCTTGTCATCACAATAAACAAAACATGCTGGAGGGATAGGTTCCTGACCCAGAGACTCCCAAGATTCTAGAATAGACTGCCCATACATGTCAGGCAGAGCTCCTCTTTGGCCCTCTTCAAAAGGAACCTTGACGATTGGATGGGAGAAAGGAAATTCACCCCGGGGATCACGTCAGTCGCCCTGCTAGACAGGGGTCCAGGGAAGTAAAAAGTGTGGGAAGAAGTAGCCATGGAATTGTTATGGCTAGGCTTGTGTAGGCCTTAGGGCTGATAGCCTAGTACCAACCTATGACCATATGTGTGTGTGTAGGGAAGTCTCTTCCTTGTTTGACAACTTGGGTTATTATTTGACCCACTGTAGTAAGGTTTAATTTTGTAACTGTTTCTCCCTTCAGGCTGCACCTCTCCAGCTTTCTGCCCATTTACCTTGAGTCATCGATTCCCTTACCAGCAAGGCACACTCTACTCCTTCTATAAACTAAGCCAGGGGTCACAGACTCTAATAACCAAACCTCAAATGATCACAGGGGCCACATTAGCACTAGTACACTAATGTAAGAGCCACATGTCATTATATGACAGTTAAGTAAAGAATTGCATTGTAAAAATAAAACTTGTAAGCCAAGACGTGGGTTGTGTCTTCATTGTTTTTTTTTTTTAAATACAGCGAATGAGTTGTATTTTGAGCAGACATTGTTCGAGTGGAGTCTGCCCTTTCTGAGAAGGCACACCACCTTTGCATGTGAAGTATTCCCATAAATCTTGCAACCACAGTAATGGACTCTATCTTGCTGCTGTTAGATGCATATGCATATGCATTAGTAGTTTAGTGGCCATTTTGGGCTAATTTCTATCTCTTTAATTTCCCTGCTATAAAACCCGCATTTGCATGCCGGGTAGCTCCGGTTAGCTTTGGTATAAGTATTCCCCGCTCCACAAAGTCTACTCTTCAATTTTTCCCTTGGAACTATACAAACTTTCATCTTAAGCACTCAAACCATTCACTTCTCATCCCAGTACTTGCTCAAAACTCATAGCAAGCACTAATAAACCTTAGCACTAGACCCCCCCCCCCCCTATACTGTAGAGAAGGACAAGGCTCTCTGTTCACCCTTACCAGCTAGTCAGTAAAACAGTTCACTGTACCTATCAAGGCATGTCCAAATGGCAGTTTCAGGTATACTCTCTGGTCCAACTGGTGAATCTAGGCATTTGGTGGCAATGTTACAATTGCCTCATGTACACAGACAACCCTCTCCTCCTTCCACCAAACAATAATACATGCGAGAGATGCAATTATACAGCCAAACTAGAGGCTAAGGTCTCTCAACCCAAGACTGGACCAGGCAGTCAAGAGGAGAAGGGAATTGCTTGCATCACACCACCAGTCTCACATAGACCTATGAAACCAGCACTGGCAAAAAACCCACATAAATACACAAAAAGATACTCGGAGGCTCTAAATAAAAATCTGCAAAAGCAACAGAGACCTCCAAAGCAGGCATCCAAGCATCCTCCACCCCCCCAACGCAAACCATGAAACACACTTCATAAAACCAGTGTGCCATGCAATCACAGCCCTTAAGGCAAATAACATACCCAACACACTAGTAATAGGTGGACTCTATAGTCAGGCACACTGACGTCCCACTCACTAGGCTGAACAAGAAGGTTACTGTTAGCTGCCTGTCGAGTGCCAGGATCCGCCACATAACACAAGCACTCAGGTCACTCCAAAACAATTACAAATATGACTCCGTCATTGTCCATGGTGGTGTGAATGACCTGAGCCATACCTCCCTGGACTACATGAAAAGAGACATGGAGGAGCTCTCTGATCATGTAGCCCAGGCCTGTATGACCCTGACCCTGAGTAGCATCCTGCCCTCACCAAGAATGATACCACGGTATAGAGAAAAAATATCAATTTCACCAATTGGCTAAGCTTCTGGTGTCACTCAAAGGGGATCCAGTGTCTGTCAGCCTGGGATAACATGCTTGACAAGCCACGCTGCTTCACTAGAGATGGCTTGCACCTGTCACCCATAGGCTTTTGAATACTGGCCAAAGCTCTTGCCACCCCCATAGTGCCTTTTTTAGGCAAGGCTCAAAAGACAAACCCACTGCCGTAAATAGCACAAGTAACAAAAAACTGAGGGTAATGCGACTCAATGCCAGAAGTCTAAACCTCAAAATGCACGCACTCGAGGCACTCCTCAGTATGGAGAAAATTTATGTATGTGCAGTAACAGAAACCTGGTTTAAGGCTCCAGAGAACACTCCAGCATTGCCAGGCTACAACTCATACCATACATTTCGGCCACAAAACCCAGACCGAAATACAAAAGGCGGGGGAGTATCCATATTCATCAATGATACCCACACCTCCAGGTTAGTGTCACAGCACGATGCTTCAGAGATCATCCACGTGCAGCTAACAATGGGCAAAACTGCTGTTCAAATTATAGCTTGCTACAGATCCCCCACCATGTCCCAGGACCCCCACTCCACATTCCTGGAAACATAAAGGTCCTACCAAACACCCTGATATTGGGTAATTTCAATTACCCAAACATTAACTGGGAGAACTGCTCAAGTACAAACTCCCTTGCCCAGCATTTTCTAGAATTTATAAACTCAAATGCCCTGGATCAACTGGTCACCCCCACCAGAGGTGACAACGTATTGGACCTGGTCATCACCAACATGGGTGACCGGTGTTCCACACCGAAGGTCAACCCCTCTCTGGTTAGATCTGACCATAAACTAATCACTCTGGATATCCACATTCCGCCACCACCCCTGGTCAAAGAAACCACCGTGAAAAACTTTTCAAAAGCAAACTTTGCGTTACTTAAGACCGAGGTGGGAAGTTTCAAAGCCCCCATGCTAATGGATAACACTGTCCAAGCTACAAAATCCTTTACTACTGCACTCTACGGGTACCTACAAGAATGCATGGATCATGCTATCTCAAACAAAACCAATACTCATTCCTCCAAGAAAAGGAAACCAGTCTGGTGGATCCCTGCCATAAACAAGCTATACAGTAGGAGGAGGAAACTAGTACAGAAACAAGTAAAATCCCAAGAAGGGAAGACATCCCTGATCAGTATCCACAAGAAACTACGTTCCCTCATAAAATCATCCAGGGCTAGCTTCGAAAGAAAAATTGCCATGGACTCCAAAGATAACCACAAGGCATTCTTTAGCTATGTCAAGAATCTATGTGGCAATTCTCAGATCTGCTCGGAGTTGGTGCAGAATGGCACAAAATACGCTGAACTGACCGATATAGCCAACATCCTGGCAGACAGGTTCAGTGCAAACGTCACCCCCCCTCTCACCCCCAAAGGGCCCATAACTGTATCAGAAGAATGTAGTGCCCCTGAAATCACAGACATTCAGGTTAAAACAGCCCTCTCCAAAGCCAAAAACACAGCATTAATAGGACTGGATGGTGTACCCAGCTGCATCCTACAGAAGCTCAGAGATGAACTAAACCCTCACCTAAACACACTGTTTAAACTCAGCCTCTCCACAGGCTATGTGCCCACAGAGTGGTGCACAGCAACGGTTATTCCGCTCCACAAAGGATTCAGGCTCTATCGACCTATAAGTCTGACTAGCTTGGTGTGCAAAGCTATGCAGCGCATCATCATGGATCTCATTAACAGAGACATTGGGAACCTCCAAACACTGGACCCTACCCAGTTCAGCTTTGTTAAGGGGAGATCATGCCTCCTAAACCTGGTGGACTTCTTTGAGACAGTTACCAAGGCTATAGACGAGGGAAAGGTGGTCCACACAGCCTACCTAGACCTCACAAAGGCCTTTGACACCATTCCCCACTCAGGTATTATAGAAAAGCTCACCAGCCTGAACATAAACCCCTAAGTCATGAGATGGGTTGCCAACTCGCTCAGGGGCAGAACCCACATGGTAAGGGTTGCGGGAGCTAGATCTGACTCTAAACCAGTTACAAGTGGCGTTTCCCAGGGCTCAGTCCTAGGATCCCTGCTGTTCAGCATATACTTCTCAGAGGTACAGGCAAGCACAGGAGGACTATGGCTGACCAAGTTCGCAGACGACTGCAAACTAGGGGCTATAATTGACTCTCCGGCTGACACAGACATTCTCCAAAAGGGTCTCAGTGAGACAGATACCTGGTGTCAAAGCCATGGCCTCAAGCTAATTGCCAAAAAGTGCATAGTCATCCCCTTTGGAAAAAAAGTACCCACAAACTACCACATAGATGGTAGCCCTCTAAATACGGAAGCCGTAATAAGGGTTCTAGGGACCCAAGTAGATAGTAACCTCTCCTTTGATAATCACATTGCCAAAGTGGTTAGAAAATCCTTCTATGTGGCCCACCTAATCACAGAAGGGTTTGCATCCAGATCGAAAGAGGTCATTGGACCCCTCTACGCATCACTCAACAGACCCATCATAGAGTACAATGCCCTATCTGGGATGTACCTTACAAGACACCTGCAACAACTGGAAAGACCCCAGAAGTACCTCACCAAGAGGATCACTTGTCTCAAGCAGATGCCCTACGCAGCTCGACTGAAGAAACTCCAGCTGTACTCAGTTGCATGCCGCCTACTTAGTGGTGATCTCTGCCTGACATACAAGGCCATGTCCAACCCAGAATTGATGGACATGGTCCACCTAAAGAAAACCATATACCCTCGAGCTACATGCTCCAGGGATCTAAACCTCACCACAACAATAAATAGGACGTGCTGGAGAGATAGATTCCTGTCCCAGAGAGTTCCCATGCTCTGGAACAAGATACCAATCTGTATTAGGCAGAGCTCCTCGCTAACACTTTTCAAGAGAAACCTTGATGAGTGGATGGGAAACAGAAAGTTTACCCCAGGGATCACTTCAATGGCTGTGCTGGACAGAGGCACAGAAAACTAATCTAAGGGGGCAGTGAAAGCTAACACATTCAGGCTAGGCTTATAAATGCCTTCAGGCAGATAGCCTAGTACCTACCTATGAGCCTATGCTGCCCCCCCAATCCCCCCCCCCAACACACACACACAAATGAGCCATTTAAAGATCATTTAACAGTGGTTGTGTAATTGCACTGCTCCCCCCCCAAAAAGATTTATTTGACATTTTTGATGTCTCATGGTGAAGAAAATGAAAGATGTAATGTATGTCATTTTATTGTTCAGATGCAAACATCCATTCAACAGTGATCTTACATCTGACACAGCCTGTCACCCTGCTTCCCAAAAACAAACACCTTCTGTGCATTCCTCTAATGTTTGATTGCAGTGAAAGTGAAAGAAAGATTTGCTCCAGTAATTTATTTCACATGTTTCTCTTAGATACATGTGCAGTACCTTCTTTTCACCATACGATATCAGTGATTGTTCAGTCTTACCCAATATCTGCCCTTTGCTTTCAGAAGCCAGACTGCTTCCAAAAAAAAGAGAACTGCTTTTAGTGATCACCTGCACAAGCATGACAAAAGTGTAAGAAATATTGGCTTTACTAGCTCAGCTATGAGGAAAGGTAGGGCCTGGGTTACATTCTAGGTGTCCTGAGTTTAAATAACAGTTCAGATGCTAGAAAAGCTGAGTAAAGCAAGGAAGGAGTGAATTGGCCAATGCTGACTATGTCATCCCACAAGTGGAGTTTTGGTTCCATTCAGCTGATCACCACTTGGCAGGCAGAGGCTTACAAGGCACTGAAATGGCTAGGACTGTGAAACAGGTTTGGCACTACTAAACTGGTGATTTTAGCCCTTATTAGCAAGGGTGTGGATGCATGCTGTCCCACGTGGATGGCATTGTGGGTCCCTGTGGTGAAGCAGGTGCTCGTGTCATCTGCCAGGGACAGAGTTAGAGATTAAAGCTGTCTGAATTGTAGCCTGCTATTGTTGGATCTCACCCTAAAGTGATTTTGGGAGAGAGAATGATTTGTTCAATGTGAGGTGAAAAAAAAAAAAAAAACAACCTATGGAAACAAAATATTAGACTACAGTAATGTTTAGATTGCTGCTGTCTATCACAGCCACACACCCACACCATAGTCACAGTAATTACCAAAAGAAAGAAAAAAAATAAATGGATTGCTTCTGTGAGAATTGCATACTGTTACTCCTGCTCAGGTTGTATCCTTGTGTCTTGAAAGTAAAAACAGAAAAACCGTCCCTGAAGATATTGGTGTCTGTTCTTGTTGATTGCACCTACAAGCATTCAAATCACTTGGAAGAAAGGAGGAGAAAAGTAATATATTTCAACTTGTTGCTCTCAGACGAATGTGCACTGCCTCCATCCCAAGAAACCATGTCAATAATCATTTCAGTTTGATCAGCTTACTGTCGTTTGTTTTCATACAGAGACTGCCTCTCAAAAAATACAGCTGCCTTTAGTGGTCATCTATGTTCACAAAGAAAGTGAACAAAATAATGATTACATTACTGTACTTCGGTGTGTTGTTGACACTCATATCCCTCTTCACACTAATTGTTGTAATAAAAAAGAAAGAATGGATTGCTTCTGAGAGCACTATGTACTATTACCAGTGTCCACAAATGCGTTTGATGTTCTGCTAGACAAAAAAAAAAAAAAAACTGCAGGGGATAGAGAGAGAATATCATTGAACAGTGTCTTTCTTGTCAATTTCAGTGATGAACACAAAAGATCATTGGCTCAGAACAGCTGATTACTAGTGATTACCTCACTTTATGCATAGATTAAGTAACGGTGATCTGTTACTGTGTAAGATGGGTGGAATAATTGACAAATTGTTTTATTTTGTGACATTCATGCATTCATTCATTTTCTGATTAACTACTTTATCCTAACTTCAGTGCTTAAAAATAGAAGAGGTGAGATATGTAGACAAATTAATGTACAGCTGCTTGCTCTCACTGACCATTCTATTCCCTTTAGCAAGCCATAAACTCATTACAGCCTGTTGTCAGAACAAATAAAAACAATGTCCTCTGCCAATAGAAAGCATTGACTATATCAACGTTTACATCTGCTAGAGTAATTTAAACACATCTGGTTACCTTTGAAAGAACAATTAATGACCTGTAATTAAAATAAAGTGTAGGGAAATGTCTACGTTTATGAATTTAGTGGATTTGTCAGCATTATTATGTCATGTGATGTCTCACTCCTCAGAAGTGGTTTCTGCTTGTTTTGCTTCTCTGCTTGACTTTACTGAGAATTTTGGTGATTACCAGTGGACACATACTCCTTTTCAAGACCTAACACATTGCACCTGTGCTTACAAGAACTTCAGAAACATTATAATTTTTTGTCTTGTGGAAGTGTAGTCTAGTAATGTGCAAGGCTCATAAAGAACTTTAGTACAATGTCTACCCATATCCTGCACCAGAAGTAGGGATGATTCTTGCTGTCCTTAACAAGAGAATGACATTATTTTAAGTATAGTTGTAAGAAACATGTTACTCTAAACTCTGAGAGGGGGGATAATCATCTCCACCTGTCTGTCTAGTAGATATTTTTTCATAACATGTGCATGCTTAATGCTGACACATGTTGTGATACTGCTTGTGGACTTTATAAGTGTGCTTTGCCCCCAGGCTTGGAACTTTTCTGCTACTGTACTGATTCAGATCTTGACCCTGACTTGTTACTGAAAAGCTCCCCAACTGATGCTTACATTTAAGTTGACTAAGCTTCCTTTTGGCTAGTAAATTATTATCAAAGACC
The DNA here is from genome assembly GCF_019279795.1 of Protopterus annectens. Lineage (NCBI taxonomy): Eukaryota > Metazoa > Chordata > Ceratodontiformes > Protopteridae > Protopterus > Protopterus annectens. The sequence goes on along the minus strand of NC_056725.1, from coordinate 935,357,337 downwards.
AATGCTAGCATTGCCAATATTATCTTAATGAAGAGTATGAAGTCAGGCATTGCCAAAAGTTCCATTTTCAATTCTTCCAGTCAGAGATGTCCCAGAGCAAAGCTTTTGGCTAGCCTTGCCATGAGGTGTATGGCCATGGTTGAGAACTCTTTGCAAGGGAATCTACAATGTATTCATGTTTTGACACCTGTGCCCTGGCCCAGCAATCAAGGAGACTCGATCCTCACCACCAACACCAGAGAGGGCGTTTCATATAGGAGAAAAGGATAGCAAATACACACAGTAAAGTGCAATTTCCCTTAAGAACACACAGAGATCACAATCAGTCCAGGACGGGTTGCCCCCTTGCTCCCTAATAAGACTCCCCACTGGCACAGCTTTAGGGTCCAGATCTCAGCCTAGCTGGGCAAGCTAAAATCTCCAGCACCCTCTGTCCAACCATTGCTTCGTGTCCCTGCCCAAGTAGCTGTCACACACACACACTTTGAGATAAGAGGTTATACAACCACACATACACTTCTGTGGAAGGCTGGCACAGTTTCTCCAGCTGTACCCCTTTTACCCAGACTATATTGTAGTACCGGCTGCCACCACCCGGCTAATATTATCAGATACCCAAAGACCCTTAAATGGATGTCCAATTACTGCACAATATTATTATCCAATTGGCAAGTGTGACTAATCAGTTGAGGCTTATTAGAGTGGCTTTGTACAATAAACTCTATAGATATGCAATGTACTCTAGAGCTTAACTTATCTCTACACAAATCATCCACAGTTAAAAGGTTTTAAAATAGTTAATAAATAATTAAAACCACAGGACAATACTTTCTACTACACAGAGCTAGTCAAGAGTTCAGAGATCACACAGAAGTACTTAAAATAAATCAATAGTACAGTTCTGACATCACAGAAAACACTTAGTCTAAACTTTATAGTTTTTAGCTAATCTAAAAGAAATCACAAGTCTAAGATAACTTACATAAGACAACAGGCAGTGCTGAGTTGGATAGTCAGACAAAAATGCTTAATCTCTGGTTTTCACTGGTTAAATTGAAACTGCAGTTCTGCTAAACATTACATCATCTTTTACACTTTCCTGGTGTTCCCAGGCTGACAGAAACTGCATTTACATTATTTTACACTTAGAGCAATAAAGGACATTCCACGTGTAAATTCTGGTCATTAACATTAGCCTTAAAACAATAGGCAGGAAGCCTTCATCTAGCCAGACTGGAGCCGACTTGTAAAACATCAAAGGCAGTGATGAAATAATTTTAATTTCAAAGAACCAACAAGAAATGCTTGACTTAGCTTTCTTTACAGCAGACGGCAGTGTTGCCACATTGTTTTAAGTTCAACGTTCATATTTACAAATGATAGAATTATCTGCATAATTCTGTCTGGCTAGGCTGTCAGCCTTCACCCATCTCTACCAGTCTTCACACACACCACCTTGTCTTGGTGATTGCCTCATCCAAGCAGCGTTCCTTAAGGAGGTACAAGGAAGCTCTACAGTTCACTCTGAATTGCTTCCAGTAGTTGGGGCTTTCTCTAAATCTCTCTTGTTGCATCTTTCACCCTTGAGAGAAACAAAGGGCCTTCCCTCCCTCCCTCCCTCCCTTGGGCAAATTTCTTTTTCTATCCCAATACTTCAAGACAATCTCTGAACTGAATCAAATCTTGGCAAGACAGTTTCACAGGTTTTTGAGCTGCATTTCTTCTTGCATTCTGATTGGTCCCCCTGTCAAGATTGCCCATGAAGTTACTGTTCTACTCATTCACTCACATTCATTTATTCCAGTGAAGCTCTGGAATTTTGTTCTCTTACTCCCAATGATTGCATTCTGAGATTTTTGACAAAGTCAAGTTATGGCCTCACATTTCAATCAAAAGCTCATATCTGGAGCCATAAAGTTTACTGAAAAGAAATGTAAACTGCATACTGTGCAGCACAAGCAAATATTTACAGTGACAGTGTAAATTATATCCTGAGATATTAAACTATGTTTTGTAAGTCATAATAAACAGTTAATATTTTGTAATATTTTGTAAACTAGTTGCAATATCTGAGTACCTACTCAAGCTACACAAATATTGCAATTAGTGTTTAGCTCGGCTATTATGAACTTTCTTATGAGGCTAAGCAATTGTGTGTGTTGCTTAGTTGTTGAGATACTTAGAAAATTATGAAAATATAAATAGTATATGAACAGCAGTTAACAGCACTAGACAGAGATCAAATGTCCTTGCAGTGTTATTGTCCATCATGTCAGCATTAAAAATTGTATGGTTTTGAAATTGTTAATGTAAGAATGAACAAGCTATATTAGACACCTGAAGGTGTTAGTGATGTGTAAATGCTTTAACTATTACTGTACATCAGAAAATAACTCTTGGTATAAGGATTCAGCTAGGGGGGGCTGTGTGGAAGAACTGAGAATCCTGGGGATAAGACAGGATCTTCAACAGGACACACTTCAGTATAAACGAGATGATGTCAGTAATTTTTGAGAACAGGGAACACTGCACATCCACACAGGCAATAGAACACCTTTACAGCAGGGAAATGCTTACTGTTACCTGCTCAGCAGGCTAACATTGCAAGCATGAGAACGGATCCAAGAGTCAGGTTTGACACTTTAAATCTTGTATCTCATCCGTGGGATGTTTTGACAGATCCGCTGAGCAGAACAGAAGCAAATATCTTCAGCTGGATAATAGAGATGTTTCTGAATGTAGTTCATAAGTGGGGTGTGCTAGAAGTAGATCTTTTTGCTTCTGTAGAAACCAGACACCTGAGCAAATACTATACCTGGATGTAGACAAGGAGAGGCTAGGCAAACTGTACCGTCTCTATAAACTGGAGATGTCTGTAGACAAGGAGAGGCTAGGCAAAAACTGTACCTTCTCTATAAACTGGAGATGTCCGTTTCTGTATGCCTTCCTGTTAAACCCTTGACCTCATGGTGCTACAGGTGGACAAGCTAGAAATGCTGTTGGTACCCCATTCTGGCAGTGGCAGAATTGGTTCTTCCTTCTGCTGAACTTAGTAAAGGCAGAACCGATTGATTATCTTGAAGTGTGGACCTCCTAACTTAGAACAAGGGGTCTGTAATGCACTTCAAGTTAAATGTTAAGGATGATAGTGTTGGATGTTTTTGTTTTCATCCATTTCAGGCACATGATTAGAAGGATGTCCTGTGTCTCTTACTGTAAGCAAAGAAACCTAACACAGGAAAATCTTGCCTAGCTGAGTGGAAAGGTTTGTCCATATGGTGGGCCTTAACAGGATACTAGGACCCAAATTCTGCTGAGGAGTTGCTGGTTGTTCTCTGCCTCCTGCAGACCTCTTGTTAGTGACTTTAACATGTATTGCACACTTGACTTTGGTGCTGGCAGACCAGAATGTTGTGGGTTCTATTCCTGTCCCAAGTGATTTGATTCATTTTCCATTAATAACACTGCAGTGCAGCATTGGAGGTGTGCCATTAAACCAAAGTTCCATGTGCAATAAGTTGTTGATGGGTCACATGGATGTAAATGATCCCACTGTACTTATTGAAAATAGTAGGGGTCTTTAATTACATATTGACATTTTTACATATCTAAAAACAGTTACAATATGTATATACACAACAAGGACATCAAAATATGCCAATATTATGCGTTTATATTACGCTGTCGAAAACTCAAACTGTCGACAGCGTAGTAATTGACACGAAAATGTTGAAACTCCCGAACATCGAACACGCACACAAAAAAAAAAGAACCACCCAAACGCAACACAAATTGCTCTATGCAGGGGGGCAAGCCCCCCCCTGCACCCCCACACCACCCCCCGCTACTTAAATATACCAACTCCGAGATCACACTACATTGCAGTAAACGGAAATTTCCCCTTACGAAGAGTTCCATTTACACGTGCGATGAATTTCGCTTTCGACATTTTGGTGCTGACAATATCAGCTTCGATATTGTCGGCCTTCGACAGGGTAAAGTAGACTCCAGTATTATATGTCACCCACTTCACCCCTTCACAAATAACCAAAATAAAATTTTTTCAACCAGTTCCCATTTTTGTATAGTATAATAGTTCTGTAAATTTAATTTTCTGTAGCCACCCCAACCATGACAAAAATGCTTCTGTCACTCTTCATCTCTGGAGATGCAATAATGCCCTTATAATATCATATACATGCATTTTTTTTTCGTACAGTCGTTCTGCTTGCTTTTTTCCCCAAAGTCTGTGAACCGTGTGACATTCCAATAATGCATGAGGCCACAGTCACTTCTGTATTATAAACCACACACATTCTTTCCTCAGATTTCATGAGTGATTTCGGCTTTTAAAGGCAGTATACTTTAGTGCCATAAACATATTTTCTTTTTAATGCTTATCTTAAAAATGTCTGATAACTCATGGATCCACCTTATATAGTTGCAGTACCATGCCATGGCATACCTCAAAAATATTTTTGTAAGATTTAGTCAAACATAGAAAATATAATTGCAAATACACACAAAAGCATTTTTGTTACATGTCAGCCTCCATCCTTTCGATCATTATTGCCAGACTTCACATAGATAAGATTCAATGGTAACTAAGGAGGCTGCAGCAACAGCAACTGAATGGAGAAAGTAGTACTAGCTCAAAGTTGTCATCCAAAAGGATAGGCACATGCAGAAAGCTGTGAAATGTACTTTTAAGAATCCCTCTGTATCCTTTGAGACTTCCATAGCATGGAATCATCTGGCTGCATTTCAAGTCCAGTGTACTTTGGTATTCAAAGATTTTTCCTCACATAATTACATAGTTCTTTGTGGGTTAGATTTTCCAATATATTGCTTTTCTTTTCCATTTATTTGGTTGTTGAGTATTGCAGTGTCTCTTGTAGTGGTTTTCCAGATTTCTGCTGCTCTGTGTTTAGCTATGTTTGTTCTGTTGAGGTAATGATTCTTTCATAAGTGCAGTTTTCTTTATTCTGGTTTGACACTTGCTGCACAAGTTGGACAATTTCTTGCCACATGTTAATAGGGAGAGACATTTTTCCAGATCATTAGACCATCACTGAAGACTGGAGTGGTTCCATCTTTGGTTATGGAGGCCTTGTTAAATCCGATTTAAAAAAAAAAAAGTGATACATCAGCCTTATACTTCAGAAAAATTATTTCCCCATTTTTAACCTGTGTACTCAAACTCTCTTGTAATCTCATTGTGTGGATTTTTTAGACCATTGTCAGGCTGCGTTTAGACAAAGTGCAACCCTCATTTATAGTAGTTAATGATGAAGTGGTGGCGAGGGATCAAGGGTTGCCTTCCAGTGTGGTCATTCTTGATATCTCAGTGTTTTTTGACATGGTAAGACCACATCCAACTTTTTTTTAGCACTTGAAATATTGCTGTGTTTTGAGAGGTAGTCTGTTGTAGTATGTGTTTTTAGAAACCTCTTAAGCTGATCCTAGATGGCTATGTCTGGATTAAGCTCCTCTTCCTCTCTGAAATATGGGGCTGTCTAAGGGTTGCATGTTGCTCATTGTGAACCTCTTGCCACAAAAGAAAGCCTGCACAGGTAGTGGAGTTTCATATGCTTCTTGTATCTGTCTTTACCTGTCTTCCTCGTAGCAGTTCGTGATTTTTATGACTGATTGAGTGTGATGTTCTGCATTTGCTAGTGAATTGGCTTATGGTCAACCCAAGAAAAACTGACTCCATTTTAACAAATGCTGCTTTTTCTATCCATCCCATCTTCTTTTGCTTTTCCTCTGGTAATATATGTGGGAAGTCAATTGGAATTTGTATGTGTGTGTATTTCTTGGAGACAGTATATTCAGCTGTTCATTAGGTGTCAGTCTGTTTCCATCTTAGGACTGTATCACAGATGGAAATACATTTTTCCCTTTTCCAACCTAGTGATAGCAGCCCAGACTCCGGTTATTTTGATTGAACTGCTGGAGTGCTGTCTACTATGGGCTAATGGATGGTGACCTGGGTCGTCTGCAGCAAATGGCTGAACTCCACTTTGTTTATTGACTGGCATTAAATATACTGTTCCCAAGGATATTGCCAATATCCTGGCAGATTGATTCAGTGCCAACTTCACCCCCCCTCTCACCCCCTAAATGGCCCATCTCAGTACCGGAAGATTGCCAAATTCCGATAATAACGGCCACACAGGTAAAAAACGCACTCTCCAACGCTAAGAATACAGCATCCATGGGGCCAGATGACATCTCAGGCTGTGTACTACATGAACTACAATATGAACTGGCACCTCACCTAAGTGTCATGTTTAATCATAGCCTCACCTCAGGTTTCGTGCCCACTGAGTGGTGCAGAGCTACAGTTATCCCACTCCACAAGGGGGGGATCCACCTTGGATCCCGGAAACTACCATCCCATCAGTCTGACAAGCCTTATCTGCAAGGCCATAGAGTGTATTATCATGGAACTTATAAACAAAGACATTGCAACCTTCAGACACTGGACCCCACCCAGTTTGGGTTCGTGAAGGGACGATCTTGTCTCCTGAACCTGATTGACTTCTTCGAATCAGTCTCCAGAGCCATGGACAAGGGTAAGGTGGTCCACACAGCGTATCTAGACCTTGCCAAGGCCTTTGACACCATCCCCCACTCTGGAATCATAATTAAACTTACTAAGCTGGGCATTAATCCCTATGTCACCCAATGGTTTGCTAACTGGCTTACTGATAGAACCCACACTGTAAAAGTAGCCAACTCCAAATCCAGCTCCAGACAAGTGACAAGTGGAGTACCTCAGGGTTCAGTCCTGGGACACTCTTGTTTGGCATCTACTTCTCTGAAGTACAGGCCAACACTAAGGGACTCTGGATAACAAAGTTTGCAGATGACTGCAAACTGGGAGCCATTATTGAATCCCCAAATGATTTGGATACTCTACAAAAGGGTCTTACAGAAACAGATGCTTGGTGCCAGAGCCATGGGCTCAAGCTCAATGCCAAGAAATGCATAGTTATCCCCTTTGGGGAAAAAAAAAACATGTGCCCGTGAATTACCATATAGGTGGCAGTACACTAAACACCAAAAGTGTGATAAGAGACTTAGGGACACAGGTGGACAGTAGTCTCACCTTCGATAACCACATCGCCACAACAGTCACAAAATCCTTCTGTGGCACACCTCATCACTAAGGGCTTTTCATCCAGAATAAAGGAGGTCATTGTCCCACTGTACTCATCCCTCGTTAGACCCATTATAGAATACAACACCCCGTTTGGTATGTACCTCTCAAGACATCTGCAACAACTGGAAAGGCCGCAGAAATACCTCACTAAAAGAATCACAGGCCTAAAGCAGATGCCCTACGCTGACCGCCTTAAAAAACTCCAGCTGTACTCTGTCTCATATCGTCTACTCAGAGGCGATCTCTTCTTAACATACAAGGCCATGTCAAACCCAGAGCTGTTGGACATGCTACACTTAAAGAAATCCCAATCCCTCAGAGCCACACGCTCCAAGGATCTAAACCTTGTCATCACAATAAACAAAACATGCTGGAGGGATAGGTTCCTGACCCAGAGACTCCCCAGACTCTGGAATAGATTGCCCTTACATGTCAAGCAGAGTGCCTCTTTGGCCCTCTTCAAAAGGAACATTGACGATTGGATGGGAGAAAGGAAATTCACCCCAGGGATCACATCAGTTGCCCTGTTAGACAGGGGTCCAGGGAAGTAAATAGTGTGGGAAGAAATAGCCAGGGAATTGTTATGGCTAGGCTTGTATAGGCCCTAGGGCTGATAGCCTAGTACCAACCTATGAACCTATGGCTAGAACTAGTCATGTTCCATCAGTCTTTGGAGGGGGGTCTGCATTGGCTGTCATGTGCAACTAGGTAAGTGTTTATAATCTTGATTCTCACCTGTGCTCTTAATAGTCTTAGTGCTGCCTGTCTAAAAGCTGCTGATATCCTACACCCATATGTACACTTCAGGTCATCAAGTGGGGTCTGCTGATAGTTTCGCAGACATGTTCAGAGACATCTAGCAGGTATCCTTTGCTTACCTTGCACCAGTCTTGTAGAACAAGCTACCTTAACTTATTCAGGTCAAAAATTCTGAGTACTTTATCAAGAGATCTTTGAAATTCCTTCTGTTTAGAAAGTCTTACCTGGATCTGAGGTGTGCACCATATCTATTTTTTACATTTCTCCCAATTTTAACTTGTATGACTTGTATCCTGTAGCTATCCTGATTTTTATAGATTTGTCACTGTTTAATACTCTGTTTTTTGTTTGTGCAGTGCTTAGATTTTAATAATTTAAGTAAATATCCTCATAGAACAAAAGACCTAAGGCAAGTGGAACAAACTTGTATCTTTTATGCTGGAAAAGCAGGGCCGAGTGGTCTGTAAACAAACTCTATTAGTGGACTATTGGTGGATGTAAATGTGACCAGGGTCAGATGTTCAGCTTACCAAGCCACTGCTTAATGGTGGTGTCATCTTTGTGCACGTAGTTTCTGTCATGAGTACCCTGGAGAGATCTTAGCGGCAGGTTATGTTAGACACTTTTCCACAGCTGCCACTTTCAGAATCGTCGAAGCAAAAAACATTTCTAATGCAACCAGATAAACTTTCACCCACACTTTCTGAAGACATTATAAACTAAACCTATACTTGAGTGACAAGGCAGGATTTACCACTGTAGTACCACGGGATGCATCTGTTCCTTCACTGTAATTCTGTGGCCATTGCACAACTGCTTCAGCACTATTCCCAGTAGTTATTAGTGGAGCTACAAGAGTGATCCATGTGATGTGCATAGTGCAGTTGTGTGTGCATATTCATAATGACAACATATAGACTCACGCTCTGTCTGCACTCCTGCATATGACCTTCCTTACTCTTTTGTGCTACTGAGAAAATAAGAAATGTGTGAGGGCATCTTTTCTTTCTCCTTAATCAGGAAGAACTTAAGTTGTAGGCTGAGAACAGTTTCCTAGTATAACCGGACAGGACAGACATAACTGAGTGAGTACATTATCACACAAAAAAAAGTTAAAAGTGGCACTGATGGTAGTCCATTTTATAGCAAGTGTCCCACTGGTGACCTCATTAAGGGAAGGAGAAAAAATTCTGTTATATAGACATCTGAAACTCTGGAAATCTGGTTGGATGTGTGGGTGGATGTCTGCAGATAATTTTATAGTTGTTATGAATGATACTGCACAGGTGATCCTTGTATTTGAACACCTGCTGTTTAAGTGAGTACACTTGCATAACTGTACCTTTTTTCCTATTTTTCTCTTGGTACAGAATGCTTCCTCATGTTAAAATTATCTGTCAACATAGTTATCCATTGTTTTTAATTTTCTGTCACTAGGCTATCTGTCATTTTTTTTAGTGCTGTCAGGATGTACCGCATTGGATGAATCATGACAGGTGTAGCACATGTTTTCAGGATAGTTGCATCAGTGCATTGGTCATTTAGTCATCTGTGCTTACTGTTATGAAATATAGTATGGATCAGAAGTGAAGCAACAGTCCTGCCAAAAGGTGCTCCTTCCAAACAAAAAAATCCAGAAGAAAATGGTAAAAGGAGTACCAAACCACGATGGAAATAATGATAAGTCCCAGTAAAATCCAACAGGAAAAGTCTTTATTATAAACCAAAAAGTAAGCGCTTTCGCGTGGGTCCTCCCACGCTTCATCAGTCAACATTACATACAAAATGCAAACCCTTTATATACTCCTTGCTAGAACAGCAAGGCGGGAAATCAACCAATTAATCAAGCAATTAGCATTTTTTTAAAAAACAGTTTGTAGTTAAACACATATCTCAACTACATTCTTCTCAATTCAAAACACAATTTTAAAAAATGCATGATTATGTTTAAGAAACTATTATCATTGTTGGAATCAAGCACTATATGGTTCAAACAACGTTACTATAATGCTAGGCATTCAGAACGTATAATTGTAGTGTTGATGTCAACAAAAGAGCTCCAAGCAAACCAGCAATGAATTGTAGTAACAAAGCTTGAATGAAGTAAAAGTATCACTTAAACTCACTTCTAAAGGGATCAGTCTAGGACTATATATACATTAATTTATAAAAGACTTGCTTTCAAACGCAAGTCTCAAATATGATGGTATCATTACAAAATTAATATGATAAAAGATGCTAGAGCCTGATATACTTAAAACTCGTGGCTATATGACCCTATTAAATTCCTACGCATGCAGAGTATGCAGTTCCGACGATAGATTAGCAAAAGAACAACATCAAGAATAATGGCTCCTGGAGCGATGCTTCTCGTAGACTAAGACATCACTCAAACACATAAAAACATCTGATGTGAATATGAGTGAAGGAGCGGTACCTAAAGTAACACAACCCAACCCCCCTTTTTTACCTTACAGAAAGAAGTTCACACCTCAATTCAGGGGGAGGTCAAACAGCCGTGGACCAAAGGACAGAAAAAGAAAGTTCTCAGGAGAGAAACAGGACTACAACAGAAAGATGAGACATTGACTGACCTTGTGTTTAATCTCTCTGATTTTACCCTTGATGCTACACATCTGGCACTATTGAACAAGGGTCTTACTTTTATTCCTGCCAATTGTGCGAAGCTAAGTGAAATATTACTGGACTTAAGACTCTTTTGCCGTCGTTTATCATTGAAGCTACTGTTTAATGATAGAGATGATAACTTCAATGTGAATGATGTGTCATTCAAATTCAGACGTAATAGCTGTTTTACTCCATCTATGCCATCTCATGTTGATTCTTTCTTGAAACTATGTGAGAAGGATCTTTTAATTTCCTGTTTTACTGTGGTACTGTCTTAAAAATATATACTTATTGTAGATAGATGTCCGAGAACATGGCACTACAGGGGAGCACATATCCCCAAAACCAGATGTGAAAATGCTGGCAGCCCTCTAAAGGGCATGTGCCATGAAAGTAATTACTGTGAAGACTGAGAAACCATGTGAGAGGACTTGAGGACTCCGAGAGTTTAGGCGAAGTTGCTCATCAGTTTTGACACTTTTACGATTTATGGGTAGCAGGACATTTTATATCAGTACTTTGGCAGTAGACTTGAGTAGGGAATGCTGTTTCATCTTGAAGTTGTATGTTGACATTTGAACTACCAAAGATAGAGGGTATTTCTGGCATAGAAAGGTAAATTCCTGAATGTGAGTCGGGAAGCCTGGGTTTGGCTAGTAGATGGGACATCTGTCAGAGCTGTTATGAAGAGGATGGGTGTGCCTATCCTGGGGAGAGGAGGCTGAGTAGGTCATTGGGGGCTATGATCCTTTGGAGGACTGTTAGTGGATGTAAATGTGACCAGGGGCACATGTTCAGCTTACCAAGTCACTGCTTGATGGCGGCCATCAACATTGTGTACTTGCATGGTGAAAAGTTTACTTGCCTCTCATGGTGATGCAGGTCACTTAACCCCCTGCCTGGGATGGGGGTGGGATGGGTGAGGTAAGGTCTTACCAATAAAAAATTGTGAAAGATGGTTGTATGGCAGTTCCTGCAACCAACTGCCACCAGTGTGAAACAAATAGACTGGAAAGAGTATAGGAGTGCTTCTGATCAACAGGCACGGATGGAGAAAAGGGGCACCAAAAATGGCAAAGAAGACAGAAATTTTTTTAGCAAAGCAATAAGAAGTAGCCTAAACTCTGAGTCCTTGTGTTTTATGATTAAGGCCGTCTTAGCTGATATAGATGCAGCTAAGCATATATGAATGCCATCATCTGTGGCTGCAGCAGATCTTTGCTTTTACAAGTATAGTATTTAGAGGGAGATTGTCAGTGTAACTGAACTGATGTGTAAACTAATAATTTGTTGTGTGGTGGTGCTTTGCGGTTAATTCTTTGAGGATGCAAATTGTACACACAATATTGTGTTGATGATTTAGGAGACTCGTTATCAGAACTTTACAGTTGCTTTGCTTGACCATCCATTGAGATGAATGCACCACTTTTCTATATAAGCAGTGGCAGATTTTTTTTTCTCTCATACTAGTCTATAGCCCTTGGTTCCACTTACAGAAAGAATTCACTGTTCAACACACTGTCAGATTCGGTCATGGATTAGTGAATTATAATGAGCTCTTTATGATTTGATAAACTGTTACCTAAAAACCTTAAACTCTACCTTGAAGGTAAGTAGACAATGAAATAATTGTGAAAGGTCATTGTGATCAGCAGGCATTGCTTGGCTTCTTTGCGAGTAGTAGTGATGCTTGAGTATGGCTGACTGTTAGAATATGTTGTGCTGATTCTGTGCCATACAGGGAATTTGTAATGTGATGCAGCTGTAACCAGAATCAGGTATATTATCAGAGTGTAGAAGTTTCGTTTCATGCTGAGAGGTGATTGTGTGTTAAGTCGACTTAACACTAATGGCTTTGTGATTACAGTAATACATTTCTGCATTTTCCTCTATGTAGAATTAGATGCTGTACTGCAGCTGAATTACATCTTATTGTTAATCTTGTTATATTCACTAGTGCTTGAAATTGGATAAATATTATCAGCATTTTATGTGTAAAGAAGTTTAGCTGCATAAAAGGCATTGTATGGCATATATCATCATTCTCATGACGAAAAATAAGCTGCAGATTTCTGTAGTTTACATGCCATTTGTTTATGTTCTGCAGGTTTCTGCTAGCTCATGTGCATTCATGTAGTAATTAAGCAAAAGCAGCTTTTGAACAGTTTTACACATTAGGTTTGGAGAGGTCTTTCTGAGCTAAGGGAAGTAGGTCTATTATTTGTACATAGTGAGAGGGAGGTGTGTATGTATGTAAATCTTGTGTGCATACGTGCACATTGTCCACTGATATTTTTGTAGGGACCTTTGCACATGAATGATTAGTATTTTAAAGACATTTTGCTTTGCTTACTCACATTTTATATTATAGTCTCGTGTTTAAGTATGGAGTCCTTGTTTACTGGTTAGCTATTCAAGAAACATAGGTAAGATAATGACTGTAATGCTTTACTGAATCATAAATGCTGGCTAACCTGTGAATAATGTATAGAAAATTAAAATGTTAAGGTCATGCATTCCCAAGAGTTATGTTATCTTGATCTACCTATAGGCCTGTATTTTGTCAGATAAAGTAGTCCACTTGGGTCATAAATTGAGTGGAAGTGTAAAGACTAGTGTCATTTGACTATTGTAGTTTAATGTAAGTTATGGAAATAAACATTTGCCATTACCAAAACAGTGTTCACATAAGTTGTCAAGTAAAACATTTCATTTCAGCGTAGGAGCAGTTTTTTTTTAAGTACTGAAAAATGTATTATTTGTGAGGTGTTTTGAAGGTATGTGTATTGCAAGCTTGAAGGTAAGTAAATGTTGATCGTTTTGTCGTTTTACCTCACTTATGATGATAGTTTCTAAGTTAGCTGCTCAGTGTTTAGTCTACTTGTTAATATAAGTAACACTCACCCAAACTGTAACTAGATGTAAGCTTGCAATCTTAGAAACTAAAGTAACACCAAACAACTACGTGAAGAATACTAAGGAATGCAGAAACTCGGGGTGCGGCTCGGTTAAAAGTTAAAACATTTATTAAAGATTTACAAGTTGAGCGCTTTCATCTAAAAAATATATAGACTTCATCAGAACAAATACAGTTGATCAGTTAATTTGAGCATGAGGAATTGTGATTGGTGATGTAAAGTATTTAAATCTTAACTAAATCCAAGGCGCACCCCGAGTTTCTACATTCCTTAGTATTCTTCACGTAGTTATTTGTTGTTATTTTATTTTGTGCGGACTACATGGATTTTTTTTTGTAGTTACATAATCTTAGAATCTAGAAATGTGTGTGTATGTGGGTATGTATGTATACATGTCTGTGTGTATTATATATACTTGTATATTTATATGTGCATGTATAAAAACATATATATATCTCCATGTTGTGGTAGAGCTGTAACTAAGGTGGGGCAAGGATATGGTTGGTTCAGGTGCAAGCTGCTTTGGGGGGGGGGGTGATTGGCAGGTGCCAGTGTTGTGATAATGCAGTACTGACATTGATTTATGAAGTGGGCAAGGTTATCACAGCTTCATAAAAGAATGCTGATACTGCATTTGCTGTCACAGCTGAAGTGCAGAGTCTGTAACTACAGTTACACAGACTTGAACTGCAAAGTTTGCCAGAAGACTAGCTACAGTTCTACAGTATATTATCACATCTCCATTTACTTACTTTAACCTCCCCATCTTTTGTATGAGAACCAAATGTAAGTTTTAGTAATATTTATGTTTTTTCCACATTTGTTGTTGAGCCAGTGTCTCACCTGTCAAGCCCATAAGGCAAAACACAAAACCAAACATATTAGTCATAAGTGATTCCTTCATGGGACACACACATGTCCCTCTCACCAGGCTGGATAAAAGGTCATGGTCGCTGTCTGTCAGGTGCTAGGATCCACCATATCACACATGTATTCAAGTCTCTTAACAAGAGGTACTGTTATGACTCCGTCATGAAGAGAGAGCTCTCCGATTGTGTTTCTTGTAGGTATGTGCCTAGCCTTAAGCAGCATTTTATCTTCCCCTAGGATGATGCCTCACTACAAACAGAAAATTATTGACCTCAAGAATTAGTTTAGTTTTTGGTGTCATTCTAAGGGGATCCAGTATCTGTCAGCCTGGGATGACGTTATCGACAGACCTTGATGCTTTGCCAGAGATGGTCTTCACCTGTCACCCCTGGGATTTAGGCTACTAGCTAAGGCTCTTACCACCCACATAGTGCCTTTTTTAGGGAGTGTCTCAAGGGCAAAATTCCTGTCATAAAATCTCCATTTAAAAACAACCTCAAGATTAAGCTGCTGTAAACACTAGGAGTCTTAACACAACACTGCACTCGCTGGAAGCAGTCCTCACCTTGGAAGAAGCAGACATTTGTTCAGTCACGGTGACCTGGTTCAAGGCTGTGGAGAGCACTTCAGCCATACCAGGTTACACCTCCTTCCACACATTCAGACCACAAACTGAAGGCATGAAAACTAAAGGAGGCATTGTATCAATTTTCATTAAAGATAAATACACCTCCAGACTGGTTAAACATTATGATTCCCTGGAGATACTTCAGGTGCAATTAACTGTTAGTAGGACACCTGTTCAATCATTGCCAGCTATAGGAACCCCCTTCATGAATCACGACACCCAACTCTGCCTGTTTGGAACTACCTGAGTCTGTTAAGCTACGTCCAAACACCATAGTTTTGGATGACTTTAACTACCCATGCATTGACTGGATAAATTACTCATGCTCAAACACAGATGCGCAAAGGTTCCTTGATTTCATTAACTCCAGTACCCTGGACCAGCTGGTTGACGCCCCCACAAGGGGTGCCAACATTCTGGATCTGGTGCTTACCAATATGTGGGACCACTGTAGCAAGCCCACTGTGAGGTCTTCCCTGATGAGATGTGACCACAAATCGGTCTCATTCGAAGTAACTATCACACCTGCTCCCCCGCCCCCCCAACAGCAACTAAACTAAAAAAAACTTCTCCAAAGCAGATTATAACCTCTTACAGGATGGTATAAATAGCTTCACTGCACCTCCCCCCCTCAGATGAAATTGGCAGCCATGCCGAGTTCTACACCAATGCTTTATACAAGCACCTGAATAACTGCATTGAGTCGGCTGTACCTGATAGGACCAAAACAAGCTCCTCAAGGAAGAGCAAACCTGCCTGGTGGGCAGCTGCCATTAACAGGCTTTGTAATAAGAGGAAGAAATTGCTGTGAAGTGTAAGAGGGAGTGAGACCTAAACTGGAAACACTCCCTCCTCGGCTTAAGCAAATAAGACGTCTTGTGAAGTCCTCCAAAGCAAACTATGAATCCAGATTAGCTTCCTCAGCTAAGGACAACAGTAAGACGTTCTTTAGTTACATCTGTAACCTTAAAGGAAAGGAAAGGCCCAGATTTGTGCTGAACCGGTAGTTCATACCACCACATATGCTGAGCCTGTGGATATAGCTAATCTGTTGGCTGACAAGTTTTGTGAAAACTTAATTTCCCCTGTCCCCGCCACATACACCCCATGATATCCCCATCACCTGTCCCCTACCTTGTATCTTTAAAGAGCAGGTCATAAATGCCTTCTCTAAGGCCAAAAACACAGCATTTATGGGACCGGATAGCATCCCAGGCTGCGTCCTACATGGGCTCCAACAAGCATTAGCAACACCATTGGGTACTCTCTTCAGTCATAGTCTAAGCACCGGCATCCTCTCAGCTAAATGGAAAAGGACCACCATCATTCCCTTGCATAAAGGTGGTGCTTCCACTGACCCCAGAAACTATAGACCTATTAGCCTGTCTAGCCTTATCCACAAGGCCATGGAGCGAATCATCATGGACTTTATCAACAAAGATGTAGGTACTCTCCAAACACTTGACCCTACTCAGTTTAATTTTATCAAAGGGAGATCATTCCTGTTAAACCTGGTGGATTTCTTCAAGACAGTTACCAAGGCCCTGGGCGAAGGGAAATGTGTGCATACAGCCTATCTAGACTTAGCCAAGGCTTTTGACACTATCCCCCACTTAGGCATCATTGACAGACTCACCCAGCTAGGTATCAACCCTAAATATCGTTAGATGGGTCACTAACTGTCTCACTGATAGAATACACACAGTCAGAACAGGGGAATCCGCATCCTACCTGTAACCAGTGGTGTTCCACAGGGATTAGTCCTGGGGCCTTCAGTGTTTGGAAACTGTTTTTCTGAAGTACAAACAAAAAATAAATGTCCGTGGCTGACAAAGTATGCTGATGACTGCAAATTGGGAGCGATCATAGAATCTCCAAATGATGTCAACTTCCTACAAGAGGGTCTTACACAAATAAATGATTGGTGCCGAAGTCATGACCTTAAACGCAATGCAAAAAATGTATTATTCCTTTCAGTAAGAGCAATGTTCCTGCTAACTACCATGTCGGTAGCAACACCCTCTAAGTACACACTCAGTGGTGAGAGACGTGGGCACACAAGTTGACAGCAATCTTACCTTTATTCTCCATGTCTCCATAGTAGGAAGAAGGGTATTCTGTATTGCTCATCTCATAGGTAAGGGCATTGCCTCCCGAAAAAAAAGTTATAACCTCCCTGTACTCTTCCCTCATCAGGCCAATAATTGAGCACAGTGCTCCTTTTAGTCTGTACCTTTCCAAGCACCTGCAGCAATTGGAGAAACCTCAAAGGTTTCTCACAAGCAAAATTCAAGGTCTTCAGCATCTGTCCTATGTGGATCGTCTGAAATCACTGTCACTTTATTCTTTTTCATACAGACTACTCAGAGGTGATCAAAGACCCAGCTGTATTGGAAATGCTGCTTATGGTACACAGGTTGCTCACTCTAAAGACCTTAACCTGGTATGTGGCATTAATAGAACCTGCTGGAGGGACAGCTTTGTCTTCCAGAGGTTACCACACCTGTGGAACAGATTGCCACTTCATGTCAAACAAAGCACCTCAATCTGAACAATTGGATGGGTAACCGTAAATTCACCACAGGGGTTCCACCTGTGTCCCTCTGACACTGGCATTAGGTGCTGATCTTGGAAATAAGGGTAGTGCTTGGCTAGGCTTGCAAGGGCCCTAGGGCCATTAGCCTAGTAACTTCCTTTGAGCCTATGAACATCTTTACATTTGCCATTTCATATGTACCACAATCAGCATAAATCTTTTATCCATTTTTCTACTTTCTCTTATTTTCTTATAGTTCCCGTAAGCTATCGGATGTAAGTCAGTGTCTTTCACCCTTACCTTTCAGTGTCTTTCTCATCTCCAAGTGAAGTCATCC